>NC_044198.1:16690409-16952909 GCF_900880675.1 Sparus aurata
GTATGCCAGCAATTGTCTCTGGCCTGGATTAGTTTTTGTATCCAGTTACGGACTTTTATTCCCGTGGAGTCAAGTTCAGCATGGCACTGAGGGCCAGCAGTGCTGCTGAGAGCCCAGTGATTTATGTATTGCTGAGTGAGAGCAGCAGGTTCAAGTCAGAGGTCTCCGGGCAGGTTAGCTTGCCTTATGTGTTTGTGTGTGTGTGTGTGTGAGAAAGTGTGCATGAGTCACTGTCGCTCTCTGCAAACACTAATGTGTGTGTGTATGTCTGAGAAGTTGCATGAGGGCCAAAACAAAGCTCCCGGCAGGGTGCCTCGGTCTATTTGTCTTGGAGAGGCTCCATTCGTTTGACTGCGAGCATGCCTGGAAGAGTTCTCGTGCTGTAAAAATAATGACAGGCCCTCAGAGGCGGAGACATGTCTTCATAATCGGTACCGATTGGCTTAAAAGGGACACCGAAACCAACTTTAAGATATCTGGATATTTTTCCTTGCTGTTTTTAGAGCAACCACTTGGCAAAATGTTCTATAACATCAGTCATGTTGGTTTGGCTATCATGTGACAAACTCGCGCAAAAAGTGGAAGAATGCCATACATGCACTCCAAGACCCTGTGATTTAATTACTTAGGCACACGAGTGAGGTCACTTCCTCCACCCTGCCTCCTTCTGAACATGGATCATGGTCGACTGCCAACAGCAACAACTTGGCCTAATTAGTCTTCTGATTTCAACAGTGGTGCAGGATCATAGTCAGAAAATGTCTAGCATTTGCTCGCTGTGTGTGGACCTTGGTAAAGTTCAGACATTTGTTTGAAAGGAGGCATATTATTCTAATTTTCAGGTTCATCATTTTTTTTGGGTTACTACTAGAATAGGTTTACATGCTTTAATGCATATAAACACAACTCAAGTTCTGCAGCACTGCATTGCCCCTCTGTCTGAAATGCTCTGCTTTGGCTCCTGTCTCTTTAAGGTCCCCCCTCCTGAATATCCAGTCTCTTCTGATTGGTCGCCTCACACAGGCCTGAGCCAGCACAGTAACAGCTGTGCTAAATCAATTCTTCTTCTTACTTGTGTGAGCCCAAATGTTTCCTGCAGTGATCAAATCCATGTAACTGTGCATGTCATTTGCTTGCCTATTGCCATTTCTTCCAAGAAAACTTTAAAACATTACCTGCATTTCTGCTTTAGTTACGTTGACAGGGGTGCCCCCAGAATTTTTTTTAGGTGGGGCCAGAAGGGTTCGGCGAAAATCTTGGGGTGGCCACCAAAGAGGGGGTATTGATGGGTGGTTAAAAATGTGCCATCTGGCTATACATGTCTAATTTACATTTATTTATAATTCAATTTTCTTTATTTACTAGCTGTAAATAAATATTACTCAATGTTAAATATCACATAGAAGCATATTATGCATATCCAACTCAATAAAGTGAAGGGGTCGCCAATCATATCAGGGGGACCTTGGTCGCTTTGGCCCACCTTTTGGGACACTACTGTATTTTGAACGATTTTAATTGGTGAAGGTGGTTCTTTTAGAAAGAAGACATCAGCTCCCATGATCCCACACAACTTATGTCTTTTGTTTTGACAGTAGGACCCCTAGCGGCGGTGCATATTCTGCCTTCAAATACATAAAAGTTTAATAGTTAGAACACAAACTGGAGACAGCAAGCTGTTACAATGGGACCAAGAATCAATTAGGTCATGCCTAGCACACCCTGGGCTTATGTGGCCTATATCCATCAGTATCCATATCCATATTCCTTTGAAATATGATGTCCTAAAGATGGAGCCATATTTATTCTCGATGGTGCGTTTTTGGATCCCTGAGATATTTTGAAAAGGGGCATCTGTCCCCTTGGCCTGGTCAGCCATCTGGATTAGACAGGACAGGGAGAAGATGTTAATGCACTTCGTGATGAGAAAGGAGGATGACACCTTTGACCTTCCCTAGCCTTTGACCTCTGCAGCCAATATGGAGCCACTGACGCTATGGGTTTCCTATATCTAGCATATGCTGGCCAGGCCGATACGTTAAAAGAAATTCCTCATTTGCCACACACTGTTTATATAGCTGCTCCCCTGTGTTGTAAACAGCCAGGCTGTAAGAAAATAGATATTTACTTCACAGGCTTTCTATTTGATTAGAGAGCGAAAAAATTGACATGCATATTGGATATGCCGCTGCGCTTATTGGCACAAATGCTAATGGAGAACTTGGTTGTAGATACCTGAACAGCGTATACAACAAAGTCAAGTCAAAATGTCTTTGTGTACTGCAGAGCCTTCTGTAATCATTCCCTTACATATGTATGGGTACATGCACTGAGCAGAGATTGGGTGTGCACATTTTGCCAACCCAACAGAGTTTCAGTTACATTACACAGAAGCTCAGGTCCATTGCTATGTAAGAAGATCTGACTCTAAATCACTGCTGCATTTCCAGGAACCACCACTAGAGTGACAGAGAGAAATAAAGCTCCACGTGCTTCTCCCTCGTATGGTGGCTGTGACTCCTTCAGTAGCAGTTTCTCAGCACATTGACATTTATATAGTGTTTCCCTTGGGGTGCAGCCAGGGAGCCCAAGGTGGCTGCAGTCCATGGGGCAGTGGTTGGTAGAGGGGGTGGAGCGGTGGGGGTTGAGTCCTTTTTCGTGTGAAGCCAGGGTAGCTGAGCCCTTGTCTATTGAAGCCAATGAGATATCACTTTTCCACACTGAGATTTAATTCGAAATTAGAGTGCACACCATCTCTGACCTCTAATCCTGCGGCGCTCTTGTCGTGGGGAGGAATTTGAAGCATCAGTCCACATGTAATGTAAAATAATAATTCTCCCATGAAGCAGTCGTAGCAGATGCTACAATGGGAAAGATCCATAGGAATACCAAAGACGGCTAGAATCAATACATTTATTTTATTTGAAATATCATTCAAAAAAGTTTAAAAGTGTATAAATCACATAACTTTTATGAGTTATAAGGTAAGAATAGAGGAAGGACACAAGACAATACATTTGGGAAAGACCATACAATTTTTAAAATCCTTCATCTTTTTTGATAAATTGTATTTTGAACAATGTACAACAAACATGAAAAGTGAAATTATGGGAGTATTTTTTTTCATTGTTTGACACATACAGCGATCAAGTCATTTTGAAGAATTTGGGGTGAAGCGTGTTCTCTTTCAATTTGGTGTGCTGTCAGCGGAATTTTAAATATATGGAGAGCGAGGAGAGAAAATCAACAACAGTTCTTCCACTTCCTGCACACGTTCGGTCATAGAGCTGATAGCTGGCTGCCCAGGGTGCATTTCCAGTCATCTACCCAGTCCTGCGTGCTAAACATTGACCTTGTGACCTCTGCTCATGACCCCTGACCTGTGATGTTGACCCCTTGTCCAGGGGGATGGGTCTCTTATATATCTCAACTGGCTGTCTCCATTGACTACCTGCCAGGCACCTGCTCTGAGAAATGAAGCCAAGGCGAATGCCTCTCTTGGGAGCCTTTTGGGCTCTGCAGACAACAAGGCCTGGCCTCAGCCCTGCATTTGAATAGGCTTTGAGTGGCCCTGGTAAACCAATCTCCCTAATTATCTATTGAAAGAACATTCTTTTTCCTTGCCCAGTCATTACCTTGATTTCAATTGCTGAAAAGTAACATGGAGGAGCTAAAAAAAAAAGAGTGGGGAGGGAGAGGATGTGGAAAAAACATACATGCATGCATGTGCATGTGCACACACACTTAAGAGACATATAAAGGCACAAAAGACTGTGTCTTTCTGATTTCATTAAGGTTAATTGTAGGTCACAGGGAGCAGATTTGGGATATAAATCTATGATACGGGTGCAGGTCAAGGCAATGAAGAGAAATTAAACATGAATATATGGCTTTCAGCTGCATTCTGCTGCAAAAATAAGTGCTGTTAGCGCAGGTTGCAAGTTTGCCCCTCAATCATTTCTCCATGTCAAACTACGCAAATTTGGGTTTTAACTCTGGTATGAATATTAAGACATCATAAGACATCTAGCTCCCAGTTCACATATTGTTATAGAGTTCAGTGAGTTTCATATCTCATAGAAAGACACAACATCAGGGATCAGGGAGAAGAGAATATGCTGCAGCCTGAGCAGTTGTGAAATGAGTTAATACCTCAAATAATGTGAAAAAGTGGAAAATACAGGAAAACATCTGGATAAACACACACAGTATGAAACTTTCTTCATGACATCATAGGTCTGTGTAATACATGGATGATGCACCGGCAACCCTGCAAGATGTACATGATTGGCATGTTTGCAGTTGAGATTTGGGTCTCCAGGTGTCCTGTCAACGTAATTGTAAATGTAAACTTTTTAATTTGTTTATGTTGCAACTTTCAGTATTATGTTTGTCATAACGCTGTGCTCCAGCTCTGGTTTGTTTTAGGCACAAAAGACACTTGGTTAGGGACAGGTTAAACATCATGGGTTGGCTTAGAATACTTGCTTTTATTCCCACAAACAATAACAGGCCAGACTTCAGGTTTTGTGTCACCACAAACATGCCTGGAAATTGTCACAAGGTCTCCTTTAAAAATATCCAGTGGTTTGATACTTTCAAATGCCAAAACATTTGCAGAAACTGCTAACACTTTTTCCTGGTTTGGTCGAGGAAGCATACACACCCATCAGTGGTGCTGATGCCAGTGGTCAAACTGTGGGTGTTTGATAATGTCCAGCAGTTATAATGCACTTTGTTGTTTGTTTCAGTGTTCCCTTGGCCTCATCCCCTGATTAAACTTAATCATCATCCAAATTTCGGCAGAAACCACAACAAACTACTTGAAAAACCTTCCGCTCTACTTTGTGAAGAGTTTCGGGAGTTTTTTAGAAGATAAACTGTGTCTTTGTGCCTCGGTTACCATAGTTTTATCTGCATGCTGTACGGCAGGGTCAAGAGCGAGGAGATAGTCACTCAAGAGCAGGCTCTCGGGGGTCTAGGGCTGTTCTCAGAAAGCACTCAGGGCTCGCATGCAGTCACCATGTAGTGGGGGAGATAAGAGGGGACAGAGTTACCCTTTGAAACTAAATATAGGTCATGACAAGCAGCATTTAGGTTGTGTTTCATGCCCATAACATCCCTGTTTTGTGCCTATTTCTCTTCTAGTGTCTTGTGAGTTACTTGGTAAAGGATGTTGGTTGAAGGGTTTGAACATCTGCCACTAAAAACACAAAGATAAAGACAACGACACAGGCTGCATTTGATCCTGTAGCACCAAATACACATTGCTGGGGCATAGATAGCATCTATATTTGCACTACAGAAATCCACGTCTTGTTCTTTCAATCTGTTATTGAGATTTCACATTTTCTAAACAGACCAGATGAAGTCGAATGATGAGGTGAGAGTGTTATACTCAGATAGCATAAAACTGATTAATGAAGTTGTCAAAAAACGCAAAACAAAAACACATATACATGGTATTAAAAGCTTTGATTCTTTTTGGAATGACATGTGGTCACCTCAACTAGCTCGCATGCTTTTTTTCAACACTGTAAAAGTGAGTGAACGGCTCGCCGAGATAAGGATTTTATTTGCAATTATGTGCCTGTTGAGTGCTGCTGTGGGCGGCAATCTTCAGACATCCTCTCATAAAAAATAAAAAAATAAACCCTGCTATATTGCAGTCTTTGAACTCCTCTGAACGTCTGTCTATCTTAAGTTCTTTAATCTCCAGCAGCCTGTCTGCTCGAGCAGCAGCACCTCCAAATCTCCCCCAGCTTTGGACACTGACTGGAACCTCAACTGTCCACACTGTGTGATCTCAGAGCACACATGCACACACACACACGCGCGCACACACACGCGCGCGCGCACACACACGCGCGCGCGCACACACACACACAAACACACGTATACACACTTCACGTCCACTTAGTGAGCTTTCATGTCTTCCACCTGATAACTGAAACTGTATTTTTTCAGTGTAATTGTTCATGCTGCATCAGTTGGAGTCACCGGTCCTCAGAAAAATTGTAGTCTATCATCCCTGAACCGGAGATTATTGGGCCTGTTAAAATGACACATGTACCTACAGCAAGACGTATTTTTAGCCACCTAAAGGAAAGCATACCTAAATATATGAAAACATTTTCCAAACATAGTGTACACTTGAATGGATATATATATATGCATTTTAGGTGGGTTAGATATGTCTCACTCTGCCTCCCTGTCGGAGCTACGTGTTCCTTCTCCACACAGACTGAGTGCTGATGGTCATCTACTGCAGATGATACACAGACTAGGGATAAGTACCTCACACAACCCCACATTACCGCTGACCTGAACTGTCACTTCAGGTCACTATCTATTGCTGAACGAGGTAACAAATGGATCAGGACTGCAAGTTTAACATCGTGCGAGGATGTAAGTACGATTTTGATTTTTAGTTTTGACTGGTACCTGCTCATGGGAGAATGTTTTGGTCACTGTGCAATAAATATGAAAGTGATCAGACTTTATAACCATGTCATGTTGGTGACGTAAGGCCTTTCACAGTGTCTCAAGCAAATGATTAGCATTTAGCTAATTTAATTTAGCTTCGATGATCAGATTTGTGAGGCCTTCAAAAAGTTTCTCATTGTGCTGCCTTAAAAAAAAAAAAAAAAAAAAATACTCTCAAATATGACCTTTGGTGACCACTGATGGCATTACATATTACACTAATGACAAACAGCAATGCTTTATCCCTCTCTAATGTCTCTACATGGTTCCTCTCATGTCACCAGACCCACCCCCACCACTGACCTCGGCACCATGAACCTCTCAGGCCCTTGAAGTGGTCCTGGCCTGGAAGATAAATGATGTGACTGAGGAACCGCTGTCTACAGAGAGCTTATTGGAGCTGATGGGGTCTAATCCTGAGATCTTTTGGAACCCCCCCAATGTTCAAATATGCATGTGAGCAAAGTATGTAGTAATGTCAAGAAATACATGTGCCTATGTTTAAAACCAAGCCCTCTGACTGTGGCATCATCAGGACAAGTCTGCTCCGTCTTAGCTGTTTGATATCAGCGGCAGGGTGTTGGGTGTTGTTGGTACAGAAGACAGCGGCCCTAGAGGCTCCTTAAGACATAGCTATGAGGAGTAAACACGACAACGCGCAGTGCTTATTGCTCCTGACAGGAACCACACTGGGGCTGTGAGTATGGTCACAGCTGCCGAGAACATCAGCACATCATGATATGGTTCTGTTATTTCGACTACTGCAACGAGCTTCAGAAGCCTGGCAGCCTGTATCTGGTGGGGCTGAGAGTTCTCGACCAGAAGTCAGAGGTCACTGTAGATCAAATGCAACTGTAGGGGCTCATATCAGATTTGCGGTCATGTGAATATGGGAGAGATGGTTCGATGTGTTTGTTGTTGGCAGCGAGGGATGGAGGCCGTGCGTACGACGGACATTTATCTGTCTATGAAAGATTTAGATGATATATACAGAAGGATGCAGCAGGTCTAGACCATACTGTTTAATCTTGACATCCGTCAGTGTTTTAAATAGCTGAGAACTGTGCAAGTCACAAGGCAGTCGATTCAAGTTCTGTTCTTTTCACCCTAAAAGTCTCTAGATCAGTGCCTTGGACCTTTATCCACAAACTAAATTGATGCCACTGCGTCAGACAGAGAGCGAGCGTTCGCCTCAGCTGGATCCTTTCATTCAAAAACAGATCCAGTTTTTGGTTCTTTTCATTCATGTACTAGATTCCCCTCTTTCATCCTAGACTCCCAAAGGGATACAAAAAAAGCTTGAACGTTTTCATGCTTTGTCAGAGCGGTAATGAAATCCATCCCTGCCTGGCAATATTTCAAACTGTTCTGCAGGCAAAAAAAAAGAAAAAAAGAAAGCAACCAAAAAACATACAAATCTAGATTAAGATTAACTTTCACGAAGCAATACGTCAGTATTCGGTGGCTAAAGCTTCCATGTACATCACATTCCAGCAGCTGCTTCACAACAAATGCATTCCAGTAGTCTCCCAAAGAACTTAGCGTGTCAGCTTGTGTGTGTGTGTGTGTGTGTGTTTTCACCTTTTTTGATTGACTCTTTTAAACGACATGTGCAACTGAGCGATTTGTTCGGGACTTTACATGCGCAATATATTTTCATACAATTCATTTTGCTCTGGTTCGGCTTGAAAGCGGCCAATTTAGCCACTGCGCAGCGGCGCATCACATCAGTCACCGTTGCTTCTCGCTAGCTCTGTAGCTGTACGAACAGTTGAGAGCGCTGTGAAACTTTTCTAACCCCCTCTGTGTGAGTGTGTGTGTGTGTGTGTGTACGACTGGATGGAGGTGGGGCTGTGGGGTGAGTGATGACACTGGCGGTGTAATCCCACCGACATCTGCTTCTAATCTGCAACATGAAAAAGACACTCTTCTGACCCCATACCTGCCCCCAACCATCCTCTACCCCCACCCTGCTCCTTCTGCCCGACGTTGCTCGCTCCCTCTCTCTCATTTGAACCCAAATCAAACGGCGTATTGGGTTACGAAAAGGTTTCTGCCACGACTCGCAATCAAACATACAAAAAGCGGGGAGTATTTATTCACTTCTCGTGCTCTCATCCATCCTCGGCTCGTCGCGAGTTTCGCTCAGTGTGGAAGTAGCTGTATGTTTTCCATTAAAACAGCAAAAGAGTAGCAGAAAAGTCTTGTTTCGCCAGTACGGATCGAGCCAACGTGGAGTAAAAAGTTGCACTATGATGACAAAATGCCAGTAAACAAAGTCAAACGCACGGACAGTTGCTCAAAACAGCCTCCATTTCCTTTTTCTATGTCACTGCTGGTCCCAGATCGGGCTGACATGAGAAAAAAAAGAAGGTAGCGGGGAGAGAGCATTCGGGCTTGTGGCGAGTGTGGGTGTATGTACAGCGAGCGGGGACTTTCCAGTGGATGAAGATTGCCTCACTAGAGGAAAGTATTTATTCAGGAGCAGTTGGGAGAGAAATAATACGGCAGCCAAAAAGCTCAGCCTGAGCGGATGAGCAAGAAGAGGATGTGGGTGATTGAAACATGGCTGCAATTTGTTTTAACTGGCTGTAGAAATAAGCATGGCAGAGCTCTTAGGGCTTGGTAGTTGTAAATCTGGAGCCTTGCAGGAGTATTGTCGGTTCATAACCTTTCTCTCTTTCTTGCGCGCTCTCTCCCTCCCTCACGCCTCCCAGGGGTACATTTAGCTGGGGAAATGGAGCTTTTCTTCCCTTTATTTGACTTCCTTGTCACTGGCAAACTACCCCCCCCCCCCCCCACACACACACACACACACTCTCTTTCTCTTGTTTTCTGACGCACACACACACACACACGCACAATCGCCTTGACCCACGTTTTGCAGGACCCCTAACTGTTGGTGTGCAGACCAGCCGTGGGAGGACATGGACACAACACAGGGATACATTAGAGAAAATCACTTCCCCCTTCCAGCCAACAATGGTTCTGGGAAGTCATGTAATTCTTCCGTGATCTGGGTTCTCTCTGTCTTCCTCTAAATGCATATTTAAATGCATTATGGTATAGTGCAGTTTATATGTGTACACTGCAGCGTGCACTGCGTATGTCCACTTCTGTGTCAAGCCCTGTTTTGGCCACAAGATATAGGGTTTGTTGCAAGTGCAGCAGTTTTATTTTATCTAAATAGACAAATAGATTAGGACACTAGACATACAGTACATGATATATGAACGGAGTCTTTCACCCAAATTACAAACAAACATACAAAATATGGATGTGGAGAGTTTGGCTTTAATTGCTCACTGACAACATTCATATAAGTAAAATGTCCAATATTACTTGAAATGTCATATTCAATATTAATATACCTATCAATATGTTTGTATATACTCCTTTTTGTATTTATTATTTTATCGCAGTTTACACATTTTCTCTTATTTCATTTTTATTGTTATTCTTTAAGGCACTGATATCAACACTTTACTCCTTTTGTACTTTCGTATTTGTAGTCTATTGTGTTTTTGTATTCTATTTGAGGACTACTGTATTGTATTTTATTCTGATACTCTGATGTTTCTATATTCATGAGCATTCTCTGGCACAAGGATTTTTCTTCTGGATTAATAAAGTTCTATCTTATCTTATCTTATCTTATCTTATCTTATTTTATCTTATTTTACCTAATACATGGAAATTAATTCAATTTCAATAGTGCTTACAGATTGAAAAATTCAACAGTAGTGTCTGTCCAGAATCACCCTTCATTGTTACCCAGTTAAATAAGTGCTGTTAATAGTTTTATACTTTAATATGGATTATGAATTTTTCAAAACGTATTAATCATTATCATTGCAGGTTCATAGCATTATTTTGGGTTGCTACTGGAACAGGTATAAAAGCTCTAATGCTCAAAAAGACACACCAGTTTTCTCTTGGTCTCATTTGTTTTAGCTCCTGTCTCTTTAAGACCCCCCCCTCCTGAATACCCAGTCACCTCTGATTGGTTAGCACACACATGCCTGACCCAGTCCCATTAACAAATACAGAGCAGCAGCGCTAAATGACTTATTATATGCCAAACTAGCCGCAAGTCATACATTATGCAAATGTTTGACATGGTGATGTAGTGTGATGTCACAACGTCATGGGATTAAATGTGTGACTACTGACGAGGCGTTTTCAGGAGCAATGGGAGAGAGGATCTTCTGTTGGTGTGGACCTTTTTGACTTGCAAGATCTTTAACATGCACAAGGACATATATAAAACAAACTAAGGAAAGAAAAAAAAAAAAGCATGATAGGTATCCTTTAATAAAACCATCCCAAAGCTGGAAACAGGGTTTATTTTTTCATGAAAATGGAAGTAAATAGATTTCGCAGAGCTGAAACGACTATTTCTTCAGTAAAGTAGATCCAATAACAACTATTTACTTTAAGAGGTTTGGAAGGGCAAGTTACAGTCAAATACTTACTGTGAGCAGTAACATGATTTGATCTATCTAATTTTTACTGAGTTTGCGCGGGCAGAGTGACGAACGTCTAAAAAAATGTTCAAATAAAACCGAAACTGTTCGCATGGCTGGAGAGAGAGAAAAGGTTTCTTTTTAATTAGGTGGATTTGCCCTTAAATGATCTCACTTAAAATTCTGCATGTGTGTGAAGAGGACAGAGATAGTAAGAGACAACACTGAAAAAGAGAAGTTATGTGCCAAATGTGTGAGCGGATCTCTCTGTTCACACCTCTGGTTCAAGGCCTCGCCAGCCTCCTGGTCTGTTTAGTCAGCCTCTCTCCCAAAGAACTCACACACACACACACACACACACACACACACACACACACACACACACACACACAGGCATATATATATGCAGGCACACATTCACACACTTTCTCCATTTTCTCCATCACCTCCAATATTCCCTTTTCCTGATCCCTTCCTTCCTATGGAGCTCTGACTGAAAAGTGCTGCTCTGTAACATTTGCACACAGGTCTGCGGGTTACACACTGCTGCTTCCCAGAGAGCTGTGTGCTTCTCACCCTCTGCTGTGGGTCAGTACTCAGGGTTTACACAGGGGGCAAAGGTGTTAATGCTACATGCTTTAAAGAAGTACAAGATGTCTTCACTTCAGCTCTAACAGGCACCCTGGGTAAAAGCTGGAACTAATCTGAGAGGTGTGTGTGTGTGTGAGTTTCTCTGCGGAGGAGATTCAAAGCAGAGGAATACATTTGTAAGTGAAGTTCAGAGGTGCTCTCACAGCTGGACAATAGTAAATAATTATTTCTGTGGTGTTGAGGTCTCTCAGTGTGTTTACAAAAGAGAGGGGCTTCCACTTCCGTGCTTTCTCTTCCATTCTATTTTGTGCTGCTTTAGCACACACAAGGCCGATTATTCTGCAGTGTGACTATTCCGGGACACCGAAAAATTGCAGGGGTTGCTGTTTATTTGACAATTCATGCTTTAATGACACTATTTCTCAGCAGATCTCACAGGTGAAATATAAATCATCAAAACTGGATGTTTAAAGGTACAATGTGCAAGAATTCGCCCGCTGTCATAATGATACTCAGAATAAAAAGGGGGCAATTCATATCACTGGAGTAACCGTTAACTGCTGCTAGCTATAGCTACCCTTAGCTAATTAGCTCTGTTAGCCATGCAGCTAGGGGTTCTGAATGGGAGCCTGGGAGACCGGTGAGTGATGGTGTTTACACCGCTAGCAGTCCACTGGGCTAGCTGACTAGCATGTTTATTTCATAAAATAGCTCTGCCACACAAAACATAGAAATCACAATGTCGAAACTGACATTTTTTCACATTCTGTTGTTAATTTTAGCTAATTGCAACTGAAAAACTTACATATTGCCCCTTTAAGTGTTTACCTAGTCTACTCTATAAGTCTTAATTTTACACACTTTGAACCACACTCTGGTCTTCCCTCTGCTGCACTGATCTTTATTACTTTCCTGAGCAGTATTGTTTTTATGCATGGGAAGCAATCTTTTAAAACCTAATTGATTATTTGAATTGCATATGATCAAGAATGTACAGACATATGTGAAAAGGAGTTGCTGTCAAGTCCCCAATTTTCCTCCTTTGCCTGAAATGACAAAGAATTAATATCAACCACAAAAAACAAGCCGGTTGCACATTTACTTCAACAAAAGTTGGCTTAGGTCATCGCACTGGAAATGAATGAAAACAAATTTGTGAGCGAATCAATTTTTATAACCTTTGCGTGTTTATTAAATATTCTGGAGCTAATGCAATAAAGTGGCCAAAGCCAATACCGTATGCTGTGAAGGGGTGGTGGAACAAGTCCAAACAATAATGTCACCTCAACAGACCAGGCACAAATATTATACATGAGAGGAGGCTTGGAATCGAAGTGCTGTGTTTACGAGTGAATATGCTTGATTAAACCCATACATAGTGCTGGAAATGCCTGTTTTTGTGTGCTGCTTTTTTTTTTTTTTTTTTTTTTTCAATGCTGGGATGGAGGCAGAAAGTCACAGACATACACATGCAGCCTCCACTCTAAACATACATGCACACAAACACAGTCACACACGCACGTCGTCCTCCCATCTACAGCCAAGGGAAGTAATGAAAACAAATGGCAGAGTTCTATTCCCGCTGGGACCTGAGGAGGAACTTAGTCATCAAGCTAATTTTATTCTTGTCTGGCCCAGAGACTCCATTTCCTCTGGGTGTTTTTACAAACGCCGGGCTGCACCACGCCATCGGCCAGTGATGGATATGAGGGCCTGATGGCCGGATGGCAGATGCTGGCCCTGTAACTCAAGCTCCAAACACTCGCTGATGACCCCCCTTGCACCCCGTGCGTTCCTCACTCAATGCAATGTCGCTGCTCGGGTGTGCATATGCAAACTTGTACTTTCAAAACAAACTGTACTTTTATTTTTTAGGCCCAAACAGCTATATAAATACACTTATTGTTTAATGTTACACGATTTCGCATTCCTCTATGGAAGATAAAAACTACCATACACATAATACAGAGAAAGAAAACAGCCTATTAAAAGCTAATCTGGCTGTTCTGACCCTAAGCTTTCAGAACATTTTTTTGTCACAATTTATGGAAAAATAAACATTAACAAGTACAATACAGCAGATGCAGAAAAGCAGGAGCCAAACATCCTAAAGAAATCACAGCCATGGTTGAATGTGTAATGTCATTAGTTACAGTAAGTCTGCTAATCATGTAGTTAGGTTATGACCTCCTTCATATTACAAAATTGTAAGTACGTCTGATTACCTCCGCCTTTGCTTCACTTACGAGCCAGAGTCATATTACAGGCGGAGGCACGTTGTAGGTTAACAGCTTAAGCAGTGAGCTCTCGTTTCTGCTGCAGGCTACCGAGCGGACATTTCAAAGGGCGGCTTAAGCCTGCAACAAATTAATTTATCGCGTAATTTGTTGCAAGACTTTTCATCACAAGCCTACAGTTTTAGGGGAAGGGTTGCCCAAAATATAAACGCAGACAATAGAACAACATGAATGAACAACATTCATATGCCTGCTGTACGTATTCAGGGCTAAAACTTCATTTTTTTGCAGCAACTTTTAAGTGGTCATTCAATATAACTAAGTACATTTACATGAGTACAACTTTGACGCACTATTTTGATTTTATGCAATGTTACATTTCCATACTACTTTACACGCCACTACATCTATTTGATAACTGAAGTTACTCTTGACCTTGCAGATTACTTGCTGATTCAGAGTCAAAGCAGCACATTTTTCAATAAATGCTTATTATCTGCAATGGGATAGAAATAAACACTGATTCTTATGATCTGAAAAATGCTGAGTATCAAATCCGATAACTGGCCGACAGCGACAATGGCAATGACAAGTCAACACTAAGTATAAAGTTTAAACATGCTGTGCATGTAGATGTATGTTTTAATTTACTTTTACTTGTACTTTTGATACTCAGGTACATTTATTGCCAGAAAATGACTTTTAATACTGAAGCACATCATATCAGATGCTTTAAGACTCTAGTATTATTTGGATGGATGACTTTTACTTTTGCCAAAGTAATATTTTAACATGATATCTTTACTTTGACGTTGAAATATGACCTTTGGGTACTTCTTCCAACACTGCTTTTTAGCACACAACCGACATATGTTGCTGCGTAAAGTGAATGTTAATTACCAAGCAGGAAACGTTTTCCCCTTCTCTTCTTTAAAAATGTAAGGTTTTGCAGCATATGCTCCATTCTATTTCCCTCAGATTCAGAAAATAGACATCTAAATGGCTTTGCAGAACAGCGCCCCTAGTCCTCATAACTGTGTAGATTAATAATGAATGCTAAAAACTCTAATTTTGCCTGAAGTTGTGGCTCAAGAGGGAGGGGGCATGTCACAATGCTTCATCGGGTTAGCTGGATTAGTTGGATCAGTATTACATCTCGCCATCATCGCTCGCACCAAAGTCCCATTCTGCGACATGCGCACAGCTGGGAGCAGAGGACACTTGGGACGAAGCAGAAAGAAAGCCAAATGGCCTCCAGTTACAACTCCTCTGTTACCAGCTTGAAGCCTTCATTCCAACGCACCCCTGCATGGATTATTCAGTGACCGTACCCTTTTAGTCTCAGCTGTGGCCCGCAACAGTGAAAAGAACCTTATTGTTGTTGATTTGTTGGTATGCAACAACTTTCAGGAGAGAAGGGGAACATTAAAAAGCAATTAATATACTGGAGTGCGAAGGGGAAACAGGAGACGCCCCGGCCTCCAGTGGGACTGGCGTTATCCGCGGCATGACCTGAAAATGCAGGAAAACACGGGAAAGATGGCTTTTAGTGTGAATTCTGCTCATCCCCGCAGATGGATGACTGACGGGAGGGACCGAGGGACAAACAAATGCAGTTTACGATCAGCATAATCAATGTGACATCAGCACGGCGACATAATGCGCGGGGGTAGGAGTAGAGTGGAGGAACACAACATGCTTTTTTTTTTTTTTTAATAAAACCACAACTTGTTCCTTTGTGATCTTTGCCTCAAAGAAGTTTTTTTTTTTTTTTCTCCTGCTTTTACCACCTGTCAAAGAAGCCTTAAGATCATAGCAGGATATCAGTGGCACCCACTTTAAATGCAATCAAGTATGCATTTAAATTTTCAAGCTGACAGGTTCGGTATAGGCCCTCTGCGTTTTATTGTGAGGAAAGTGCTGCTCCTTCTGTTTCTCCACTCGAGTGTTACCCACTGCTCATCATAAAACAGGGGACCCTGGCTTGAGATTAAAGGTATCTCACATTACTTGAATGGACCTGACATGAAATGGAAGACAAAGCAGAGTTATGCTTTCTGTAAAAAGCATGCGAGCATCTTCACATTTATTAGTGCTGTTTTCTGCATGTATGGCGGAGCTCTCATCTGGGTTGGTTGATTCTTTTTTTCCTGCTCCGTTCAAAAAGGGACTTATGGGAAATTTACCAGCTTTCAGCACACTAACAATAGGTGGGTGTCACGCTGGGTGCCCCGAGTAATCCTCACCAGCGTCAGGAGGCATTTATTGCAATACTTCAACGTGATGAGGTTTTTCCGAGATTTTTTTCATGTTTGTCATTGAAACAGTCTATGAGCACCACCACCACCACCTCCTCTGACTCACTGGCGCGCGCACACACACACACACACGCTCACACAGAGAGACAGAAACAAGTTTTTGTTGGCCCCCCTTCCTCTCTTGCCATTCAGTCGCTCCAAGGCTAAGAAGAGGAGGAGGGCGTACTTTGAGTGGGAAACACTCAAACCATGCTTCTGCCATTACAATAAAGGACAAGGAAATCAATTTTGGCCATGTTTCTCTCTGTAGCGGGCATGGATTATTTGAGAACAACCAAGGTTCAATGTGCCCGGCAACAATGCAAGCCTGAAAAAAGGCACACAATGTGAGAAACACAGAATGGCTTAACCTTGGTCTAAACACCATGGTAACAGGGCACATAGAGCTGATGGTGATATTTTTTTAATCCAATCTGGGAACTAAAGACCTGAAAATTTGAGTGTTACAAAAAATAGTAACAAAATGAGAAAGATCAGTGCAAGGTTTCATCATTTTTGCACAATTGTGCTGTAAAGCTCAAGTATGGTGCTGCAAATACCGACATTTTGGAACCTCCAATACACTCAAGCTGCACAATATAGACCAGCGACTCTTTCCCTTTTTTCCCTCTTCAGCTACACGATGTGACATGTGTTGGGCCTGTGCACCAAAGCCCAGGTGTCATGGTAGCTACATGACGGCCTTTTCCTGCTACAAAACCCGTTCATCATCCAAGGGGGGCCTGTTGGGTTTTTATCTCTGCCTGGCTTACTTTGAAGCACTTGATCCTCTGTCATGTCTGCCATTTGGGGCTCATTGTGTCATGGAGGAGGTCACAGAGAGGGCAGCATCACTGGCTGCTCTTCCTCCACCAATACATTCATCTTAGTCTGCCTAGACTCCGCAGACTTCCTTGTGATATTAGATGGATAAAGAGGTAAAGAATTAGAAAAGGTAGATAGCTGTGGAGAGAAAAAAAAGGGGAGTGAGTGAGTGGAGGGGGGCAGACAGACAGACAGTGCCAGGCAGAGCTGAATCAATTAAGGCACATCAAATCAAGAATTCATGCACGCTGAAAGTGACAAATATTGGCTGAGGCGGTCAAAGCTGTCAGGGCCTTGACATAGCTTACCCCCCCCCCCCCCCCCCCCTCATCGTCATCATCATCAGAATTGTCATCATCATCATCTTTCTCTCTTTAATCCTGTCTGTCCGGTGATGTGGGTGTTGCTTTCCTGATAGGAGAAACACATACATGTGCATTGAGTGCAGTTCTGCACAAAAACCTGAAGACCTGAACCCGGCAGCACCGACCCAATCGCCAGGATAAATGTTGGCCAAGTACGTTTCTGCAAGAGCACAGATACATTCAAACGCAATGTTTCTTTATGTTGATACTTTGTTTGTTTATATTACATTTTATATTCCTATTGTCTATATATCTCTCTAAATTATTTATTATTATTATTATAAATTATTATTATTATTATTTATTATCTGCTCAGGTTTCGGCAAAAAAAACATCACTTGGTTAGGGTTAGGAAAACATCCTGGTTTGGGTTAAAGAAAGCCCTGAATTTTTCGAGCGCTACAAACATGCTAGGAATGTCCCCAGGTTTCCTACAAAATACACCCTATATTGTTGCCACAAAAACGTCCATAAGTGGTCCGCCGTCCTGTAAAAGGTCACCCCAAAAACAGGTTGATAGCCCCCCACAGTCTAATTGCGGTTGACCACTTGGCATCCCTTTGGCTTGTAACGCCACCACCATCCCCTCAACCTCCCAATGTAAAAGTCAGCTCATGAGCATATAATGTTATATGCCATGTTTGGTACAAATGTCAACCCTGGACGTAACTGTGGCTTGCAAAAATGTTGACACTATTTCCGGCCTGGGCTGGCCTGTACCCGTATCTTTGAGACCCAATTCAATTTCTCACAACTGGTGCAGCCATGTTTGAGATCTGAACGTGACCCAGGCCATGAAGCTATGTCTTTGTGTTAACACATCCATTACTGGTGATTAGTTTACCATGCTAACTCTGATGTAATGGGGAATTACACATTCACTTATTCAACTCATGACAGAAAATGATGCAGAGAACTGATTGAGAAAAATATACACATCCAGCCCAGTTATCAAAATAAAATGTTGGCATTTTATGTTCAAACTTGTACGTGTCATATGTACCGTATCAGCATTTCTACAATATGTGTATCATGTTGTACATGTTCATATTGTGTACATGTTCATATTGCATGTTTATGACGTGAGTTTCATGTTGACAGGTCGATGGAATGGCGTTCCCATGACAGCTAGGCGGAAAGGCTACCAACCCGAGACTGCTGTGTGAAACCATTTTTGACAAGTAGTTGAGTTTTTTTAGTTAATGCAACAAAAACGAGACACTAGGACAATTTCCAGCTACGTTTGCGGCGAAAGAACCTAACCTTGACCTAAAGAGAGCCTTGAGACATAAAATTGCAACAGTTACACGCCAACATTTATTCTGGCAAATGGGTTGGACCTGTCAGGTTTGAGTAAGGTAGTCGTCTTGATTAACGTAGTTTTATGAGACCAAATTTGATGTATTTCCTTTTGATCTGATAAACAATGTAGATATAATTCCAGGACTGACACATTTAAAACATAGGATTTGCTGAAATGGGATATCCTTGCACATTTCGGACCTCTAATTTACATATTTAAGATCCAGCATGCCAAGCTCGTCGCTTATAAAAGATGTTGTTTTATGGTGGCTCCACTAAAAAGTCATCTTCACCCCTTGTCGGAAAGCGCAGCACTGAATCAAAAGAGCATGTAAGAGGAAAATTCTGTGTAAAAAGGTAGGATACGATAAATCAGACGAGGCGTGCAGATCCAGGCAAACTGTTGAACTCAAAGTATCACCCATTACAACATTTGTGGGAGTTATCAACCCCTTTCTGCCCCCGATCTCCCCTTACTCCTCCGGGTCATCCTGGTGTCGTCAGCTGGCCTCAGCATATGTCTGACACCTCCGTCTGTCTGTCTTTCTGTCTGTCTGCGTCTCTCTTCCTCGTCTGCTCTCCAACCCCCAACGCTCATGTCACCGTCCCTGTCACTTCTGTCGGCCGTGCTCCGCGTAAACATGTTGCGACCACTTGATATGTTTGTACGGGGGATTTGGGGATGAACATTACCGTGTTTTGAGAGAGGAACATCTGGCGGGGGGAAAAGGTTACAGTATAGGGATACCACCAGAGCCAGAGCCCTGTGCAGAATTCCTTCCATCAGATAAATCAAACCAGCGAGTCACTGCGAAACGGGAGGGGCAGGGGAGGGTTGAGAGGGCGAGAGGGAGGGAGGGACGTTAACTCAATCCTGCCTGAGAGGAATGGAGTGCTTTGTAAAAGATGGGCCTCTTCAGGATGGCCATCTCTCTTTGGAGTGGTAGTATCTTTGTCCCTATCTTCTTACGCCCTGTCTTAAAGAATGAGTTCACCCAAATTACCACAAAACATATTTACCTTCTTTGTTTCAGTTTTACTTGGACAGGTCCTTATCGCGTTTAAAAATAGTAATATCGCGTTCCAAAAAGTCACCAACGTATCCAGAATTAGCGTCCCATGATGTTGATTTTGAATTGTTTCAGTGTAATTGTCAATCTTTTTTTGAGCAGCACACACAAATGCAACAGACCCTCACTGTATTTCTAACAGATTTTGTCCGAAGTGGTTGGTGCTGCTGCTCACTCAGACCAGACACTGACCATATCTGGCACATCGGAGACGCTGCCCACTTCTAGAAGCAATGTATTATTGCTTATGGCATTAGCGCAGCAAATGAAACCTGTACTGTAACAGTGGAAAACACCAGAATCATCTTCAGTAAAGCATTTACAGGTGGAGAGTACCCAATAAGTCATAATCTGGCACTTTTATTTTTAAATTTATGTCACATGTCAACTGGATATTTTAACATTTAACATTTTCATATTTAAATGGACAATAACACCATAAATGTCCTTTTTGCCATTTAAATTACATACATCGATCCATGCATACCTATGCAGTTGAAAAAGGGTTTGATTTTCCCAAAAGATAAAGATACAAAATAACAATAAATCTAAGAATACTTATTCAGTGTTAATGAACATTTTATTCATCATTGTACATGAATTGCTACAATCTTTCTCTACTGGGGATAAATGTAGGGTAAAAATACAACAACAGCAAAACCAGCCTCACGGTCAGTGCTGCAGTTCTTGTGGTTTCTTTTAAAGATATAAACAAAATCGTTCACATTCCGGGATTTTACCCAACGACACGCGATACTTGGGATGCCAGAACGACTCAATCTCTCATCTGCCATTTTAGACTGGAAATTAGTTTTGACTAATTCTGACTACAAACACCATGCTTACATAAATATTTGCTTACTGGTCGTGCAGCTGCAATGTTGCCCAGTTTGAAGAGCTCGAAGAGGATTTTTTTGTGCGGTCTGATGAGCAATGTTTGGCTCTGCCACATCAGAGGGCCTCCGCATTCCATTCTTTACTCTCCTTACTGGGATTCTTTTGGGCCGATGTAATTCATGTCCCAAGTCATCGGTTTAAGAGTAAGACATGTTGGCAAACAAAAACAGAGCTTAACCCTGTAGGATTGGGAACTTGTGGGATTCCAGCTCAGGATGGCAGTCATTATTTCACAGATGTCTTTGGGAGAACTGTCAGTAAAACTCATCTAACATTTATCCAAGACTGGGCAGAAAACATCTGTTTGAAACCTGTACTTATCTGGCCGCGACCTTTCTCTCACCTGCTGTTTTAAGGACGCAATGCCTCCGAAGGTAAGAGCTCAGGCCTTGCTAAGAAATTCACACTAAAGTTTCAAGATATTTGTCCGACTCAAATGTCGTCATCACGCTCACCCTAACCCCAACTCTTAATGCTGTAACGTGTTACCTTCTTCCTATTCCTAGATCCATTTAGTGCACCAAACACATTCCCAAGGCGCTTTGCAGGTCTGAAAATACTCAAGCCAATGTTGCATCACACTGACTTGATACTTTCCTTCCCGTCCCCCACGAGAATCTTTGGGCGTAGCTCAATCTCTGCTTATCTCTGTTTTTGGAAATATCTGTATAGAGAACTACTCACCCATGTTAGCTGCTGATCATGTCCATGAATGTAATTTAATGTTATTTAGTTTTGCAATTACAGGCAAACAATGACAACCCACGGTTTTATCTTTTATACAACTCACTTTTCAAATAATTCCAGGGGTCCATCAACATTATATTGAAAGATATGCAAATTATCGTAGACTTACATATTTCTAACTAAATCCTGTGAACTGGCTGAAAACATCTACAAGCATCTGTTTACACTGACAAGCCCCGTGACCAAATAGCGGTGGACGCGTATGGCTCTGTCTTTATCCATCTCTTCTCCTTCATCCGGCTCTCCGTCCGCCTCGCTCTCCGGGCTACTTTCCTCATCTTCATGTAAATCTTCCTGTTCTATCTCTCCAGATCTTAATCATCTCTCCACACCAACACCTCCTTTTATTTTCTTGAAATACATTCTTCCGAGTGGTTCCTTTCAGTTAAACCGAGCGAAATTTAGACCGCCGTGATGATTACAAACGAGTTATTTAGCTCAGTATTGACACGTTTGTCAAAATATCCCGTTTAATGGTCAACATGAATCCACTTATATACATATCATATTTAGAGTAATAAATGTTGACAATCAGAATTAATATCATGGTATAAAAAAAAAACGCATGATCCAACAGTGCAAGTCTTAAATGTTAAATGATAAATGTTCATTATTAGCAAAAAAAATAAAATAATTACAGAATAACCTCAACATACAGAGGAAATTTCTAAGTTCATTTTAATTTCACATCACTCATGTTGTAGAAAGTCTTTATGAATTCCGATGATAATTCCCACTCTTCATCAAATAGCTCTCAAGAGGAGTGGTCTGGAGTGGCCACTAGTATGGACCTTGGGCTATTTTCTTTCAGTTATTACACTGATGTAGATTTCTTTTGATTTTTTTGTTTGTTTCGTCAGCATGAACTCTCTTCATCATGTTAACTATTGGTTCTTGTCAGTGCATTAAGATCTTTTGTACTGGAACATAAAGGCAAATGATTGTACACTCAAAAAAAGAATTATATGGCAATTCAAAAAATATACAGTAGGTAGCTCGTTCCCCATTATAAACATTTAATAGCACTTAGAAATGTCCTTCCTCCGTCTCACTGTAGGCCAACGACAAGTGAGTTCATGAACTCCTTTTTTGACCACTGATACCAACAAGCACCGGCCATCAAAACATCCCTCCATCCATCTGCAGCTCTCCCTCCTTCCATCCCTTCTTCCCCGTCATGTCGAGTGGAACAAAGACGCGAGGCAGGGATGAGTAAAGCACATGTCAGGAGACGTAAGGGCTTCTGTGGTGGCCGACGAGATGAAGCTGTCAGAGGGAATGCTGTCAGCGCCGACACCCAAGTATCAAGGGCATCTTTGTGTCTTCTCCTCCCCTGTGCCTGTCCTCTGTTGCCTTGCTTAATTACACTGCATGTACGCTACTACCGCTATTGTCAGGGGGCTTGACGTGGCTGCACTGTTGGCATGCACGGAGCCAAGTTTTGACACGGTGCCCTGGAGACTGCGCTGTGTTGTTTTGATGTGCCGTTGAAGGCTTGTGTGCCGAGGCGAGCGAGCAGAGATCGAGACAGGGGTCGTGTGTGCTCTTTGTGATTGGAAATTGTTGAAAAGTGAGTGTGTGCATGCATGGGTTGGTATTTCAAAGTACGTGCACATCCCAGCATGCTTGTGCACACAGTTGTCACACTAAGATATAGCTCCTTGGCGTTGACCTGGCCCTAAATCAAGACGTTCTGCTCGAGTTTCAAATAGGAAGAGTCAGGTTGTGCTCAGGTTTCGTGGTCATGTAATGCTGCCAATGCACAGTTCATGCTTAATGCAGAAATGCCTGCCTGGTGCGTGCGTGCATACTCGTGCAAGCCGAGTATTTTCAACTGTGTTAGCACAAGTGGTACACGAGGGCTGGCAGTGGGCGCATACTTCACACCCTAGACTGACCAGGAAGTAGTTGACAGCTCTCAGTGCCCTGGCCTGCCGCTAATTTCTCCATTTCCTTCCTGCTAGCCTAGCTTAGCATCAATCACCTCTCTCCACTCGCAGCGCTAGTGCAAACCAATTTCCTTAATGCTGATTGCACTGTAAACCAACTCTCCTCACCCGCTCTGGCTCTTGTTCCGTTTTGCTCGCTCATTCTTTCTCTCTTTCCTTCCATGGCTTCCTTTCGACTCGACAAAGCAATGATTCAACTCCTGAAAGCTGCTTAGCTGGAATGACTGAAATAGATTCTGTTTCTAGTTTTTTTTTTTTTTTTTTTTAAGATTTCTACCTATGACTCAGAGAATATATCATTTCATGCTCAGCTAGGCTATAAACCTAACCTTTATTTAAAAAAAAAAAGAAAATACAGAAATAAAAAAATCTCTAAATCAGATTCAGATCCAGAGGATTGTTCCTGCCATAACATGACTTCTAAATCTATCTTTGCAGAATGCAGAAGGCTCAGTGGACGAGTGAGAGGGGATCCCTGCTTCCTGCTGAGGCATGAGAAATTCCCTACATGTTTCTCAAGTTTTGGAGTCATCATCAACTGAGGAGGAGGCTCGCTATTTCTCACCTCCGCTTAATCTGCACACCCGGCCCTCATCTGAGGTCAGGAGCTGTGCCAGAGCATGTGGGTTTACATGTGCCTGTGTGTTCCTTTTAGCTTCATCTCCAAGGCAAAGGCGGTGAGGTCCTAAGTGAATCAGACCACGTTTTAAATGTCTCTTAATTCTTTTTAATTTATCGTGCTCGCATCGCGTCGGACGCAACCACAAAAATCAGTACAGAGATTTTTGTTGGTGCTGCGAGCAGACAAAAAGCCTGTGCTACCGTGAGAAGAGTTAGGCCCGAACACAGCAGCTATCAGCTCTCACCTCATCAATGTCATTCCGGCCAATTATTGGATCCAGTGCCAAAATTCTTCACCACCACTCCCTTTTACATAGCACAGGTCCTTGGACTGACTGAGGGAGTATTAACACCACATCAGTCTATAAAAAACTGAAACAGGCCAATGAATTATCTCCTTCATGTGTGTGGACAGCAGTTCTAAATTCATTTAAGATTACCTGCATTGTAATGCGCACATCTCTTCCTTCTTTTTTTGTTTTTTAGTCCTGGAGACGGGAATTAGAAAAATGAACCTCAGGGTTTGTCAGCTGTCATTCATGATGGGTTTACTGGCTCTACTGCCTTGTTAGGGAAGATTTGTGTTTAACAAATTATTGCTTATTTGAACAAATCATGGCATTTGAGTGCAAACATGCATGAAATTTGACTAGTGATACAAAGGTTAACTAGTTGTAAAGCATTTTTAGATAGTTATCAGAAGAAATGTAAAGAAAATATAAATACTGGTAAAAAAAAAGAAATTCAGACAAAAAATTAAAAAGGAAAAATAAAAAGTCATTTGAAAAAAAAAAATTGTTTTAAGCCACTAAGGTAATCAATAAAGATTGTTTTTGTTGTTTGTGGGAAAACATCTTTACGGATTTTGCTAAAAATATGCCCTGAATGAAAACATTTGGCTAAATTTCCTAGACATTGCTCCGTATTCCTCTGATTCTGTATTCTTTGGTCTGTCTGCTTTTGCTTCCTCTCTCTGAGTGAGGGCATTTGAGTGTGTGTGTGAAACTCTTGCGATCCAGTGGCAGGCCTTTCCCAGTGGAGAGATTGATGAAGTGCATGGCCCAGGGGCCAAGGGAGAAGTAGTCCCCTGCTGGGACTTCTCTCTGGCCCACTGAGCACACCACAGCCACACAGGATACATCACTCAATCTGCTGCTGGCGCACACACACACACACAGACTCTGCACTGGACAACATAAGGGGCTGGACGGCTAGGAAGAAATCGTAGCTGCGTTTACTCTTGTCCTAATGGCTGGTACAGAGTGGTTCATGTTTCAGCCTTGCTCCAGGGCCCACCACTGACATGCTGCTACATTATGTTAGCCTGTGTTTTATTTGGCTCTGTTTGGTATAGTGTAGTGGGATAGGAAGTGGGGGGGGGGGGGGTACAACTGAAGGACCAGTAGGAGGGCCACTCCAACACAAGCAGTAGGAGGCGGATGCCTGGTGTGCCTTGCTGCACACAAACTGCTGTGTTACGTGCCGTCCAAGCCACAGATGGAGCAATTTTGTCACTGTGTTTGTGTGTTTTGAGTGCGTGGTGGGATTTGCAGTGTAAATGTCAACAGGTTCAGCTTCCAGAAATCATCCGGGATGTATCGTCTCCATTGTGTACTGTGTCTGTGCATGTAATGCATAAGTGTTTAGGGGAGGGGGCCACAAATGCTGCACGGTGTTGGGTGGCATGCACGTCACATCAGGCTGACGGATGGCTCCGATTGCCGTGACCAGGATGCCCCAGCTTCCAAGGCACCACGACTAGCATCGGCACTGCTTACGCGGCCACTGACACTGACTTGTCTGGGACCGCCTGGGCTAGCGACATAGACTGAGAGATTCCTGGAGAAAGCCCCTGGTGCATACACATGCTTGCATGCTGACACACACACAAGCATGAAAAGTGGGGGTTGGGTTGCCCTGACAAATTACCCACATCCCCGGCACTCCGGTGTCTCAGCATGGGGGAAACTTGATGGCCTGGTAGGAGGTGGGTGGATAAGTGGAAGGTCAGGGTATTGAGTGGAGAGGGCGCCCGAAGTCCAGACTTTCTCTCCGCAAGGCCTAGAGGAGGTGGAGTACTTGGGGGCCAGGAGGCATGCATTTATTTTAAGTCTCTTTATCCAATCTATCACCACAACCTGTGCTCGTTGGCGTGAGGGGCACTGAGACTTGGCACAGAGTACGTGAGAGGTGTACGTGTTCATGTGTGTATGGGCATGCGTGTGTGGAGCAGCGAAGGCCGGCGTTCCAGTCTGCCGGGAGAGGATTAGGAGTCTGGAATGCAAGACACTCCTTGACCCCATGGCGACCTTTGAGGCTAAATCCCCTGCCCATATCTGTCCCTCATGGGTCATGATCCAATTGGTAGCCCCTTTAGAATGCTGACCTCTTATGCACCTCATCACTCAGTCAGCTCGAAACATCTCCATTCACTGACAGTGGGGCCTAAGCTAGGCCCGCTAGGATAACAACTGGAGGATTTTAGTCTTGGACCAGCTCCTTGGGGCACGAGAATAACATTTTTAAAGCTGAAATTCAGAGACATTTGTGTTAATGCAAGCCTACTTAAGGAGATGAAAAAATATATCACTCTTGTTCTGCCTTTCAAGTGTCCATGTACACCTAAAACATAAATGAAGCGTTTCCTTTTTCCCTATTTTGGAGGCCTGTACGCCTATCCATTTGCGAGCGTGTCGACCAAGAGTGACGTTAATGGAGATGGAGAGGAACGAACACATCAGAATGGCTGGTGAGTGGCAGTGACACTGAGCAGCAGCAAAGAGCTGGGTGGCGAGCAATCAGAGAGCCTCTCTTTCTCTTTCACTTCAGTCCCACATGACATGGCTGACTAGAGAGATGAGAGACAGATGGGTGCCCTGCTCTCTACTGAGGCCCCCTGAATAAAATATCACACTTCTGATTAATTCATATTTCATCTGCATAGAGAAAAGCATTATTGTTTTTAGATGCGGTTCAAATGGCATCTATTGTTGATCTGGGTTCATTCAATTGTCCTGTTACACTTTGTATAGCAAATTATTGAATCAGTGATCATCGAATTAATCATTGGTTGACACACTCAAACTTAATGAGCTACAGTCACTTAGGGTGATATTTTTGATATAAAATAAATGGTAAGCCTGTGCAGAAATGAAAGAAAAGAATATATATTTTTTTACAATAGAAATACACTGTACACCAAAGTTCACTGATTCTCTGTAAAGGCTGTTGTTCATATTTACATTTATTTGCTTTCGTGGTGAGAATTAGAAGAGAATATTGATAGTGTTCCCTTTGTATGACACTTCAGTTACTATTTCTTGGCCAGGCACGGTGACTCACCGGAGTTTTGTCACTGTGAGGATGATCGGGAGAAGTCATCAGGCCAAGAAATAGTCATTTTTCACAACAAGCATGATGTAACATGTTAGATTTTATTACCTCTGACCTAGCTAAACTACCTATTCCTTGATGTTTCCATGTCTTGATGCTAAGCTACGCTAATAGATTATTGGCTGTTGCTTCATATTGAGCTTACAGACAGTGGAATGGTATCAATCCTCTCATTCAATCCTCTTTTTACCTTATTGGCTACCACCATCTTATTGCTATTGTACAGCCTACCTGATTTGTGTTTCTGCCATAAATCAACAGATAACCGGCTGTGGGTATTAGACTGCCACTGGGTAGATATTCAGCATTCTCCTGAATTTCGCCAGTAGCTTCTTTACAACCTATCTCTGCCGGAAACAACAGCAAGCAACCTCCAAGCATCCAACAAACACGCTGAAAATGGCGAGTTATATAATAGTGACCTCCAAGCTAGCAACCCACGCGCTGAAAATGGCAGGCTACTCTCACCCTTACCGGGTTGCTAACGGTACATATGAAAACAAGCTAGCAGTTACAGTAGCAAAAAACAAAGCCTCTAGCAGAATGAAAATGGTGCAGCATGACCTCACTCCAGCGCTAGCACGCTGCTGCGGAGACAAGTCTGGTGATGTGAGACAAGGGAAATTGTGGTGTTATTCATATGGCGCCGATTTCTTTAAAATCGATGACAGGATTTTGTCAACATGATGCTCACATCATGGTCACCCACAGATGGTCGTGACGGTTCCACATTAGTAAAGTCAGGAGAAGGAAGATGGCTCCAATCCACTTCTAATGTCAGGGTTGTCCGGAGTTAAATGAACATAAAATCAAATAAAAGAGGGCGTACAATGGGTAGAGAATCGACATTTAGAAGGGAGGAGAGCATGACACGGTCAACGGTGACATCAGGCACCTGTTTGGAGTAACGTCTTAATGCAATCAATAAGACAAAGACAGGGATCATGTAAGTTTATTGTATTAAGATATTGAGAATCCGGTTATTGAAGAACAATCAGGAAAGCCAGAATTGGATTTGCTCTTTCTCCCAGTCTTGTCCTGACTTTATAAAAACTGGTTAGTGTGAGCATGTTTGTGCAAATGAACACACATGATTGCGTTGTCGCGAGGCTGCCGCTCTGTGCATCTGTCTGACAGGAGCAAAGAAGCAGCTGTGAGGAGCCTCCGAGGTCCCCAAACTCTGCCCCTCACCTGTGTCACATCTGCCTGCCGGTGCCATCAAGGTGCGTCAATCTTCCGCCCTGGCATCTCTTTACCTGTGGCACTGTGCTGCACCTCGCTGGCAAGCGCGCTTCCACCTTCCCCCATCCCTCCCACCTCCTGCTCCTCAAGGCATCTGTCACTCACCTGTCATTTCTTTCATCAACTCCTGCCTCCCGCACCGGCCCCGGCGAAGGCGGGAAGGGAACCATCGAAGTGAAAATGGTGACCACTTTGCCCCAGTTCCAGGTTTAGCCACTGTGGAAGGATGACACATCGGGGAGGTGTTGACTGACAGGAGCGTCGCATGAAAGCAGGTTTCTCTGCGAAGGGGGCCGAAGTTTTACTAGTTAAACATTCGACAGGCTTGAAGAATGTGACAGTTTTCATCAGTAACAGAAATTCATGGATTTGTTTTGCATGGTTACACCTAGTGCAAGATATGATATTAAGTCTACAGTGATGTTTTCTAGACTGTCCTGAATAAAGATAAGCTATTACGATGTCTTGAGTGCAAATTACATTTATTTAATACAATTATTTTACTTGTCAGACTAATTCTATATGTGTTGTACGGTAGCTAATATGCTGAAATGAAATACAGGTTAAAAATGCTCCAGAATCAGTGGTGGATTGAGGACGTTTGAGGAGCCGGGGCGACAAAATCGAAAGGGCCCCAGCTGAGATCGGAATCACTCCGATGGAAACAGAACCCGGGACCATCAGTGTCGAGGATGATGGTGCGTCATTCATCGCTCTACAGTTTCCAGTCATGTCTCTTCCACATAATCCTTTCACAGTGAGAAAAAATTCTCCTGAACACAAAGCGGGATATCACGTTCCACTTGGTAATTTCCCATCATTTTCAAGAGACTCAGAAAACACACAGAGGCACTCACATTTATTTCTCGTACCCCTGGAAGCAAACACAAGTCAATTTCTGAAATTTGTTGCTGACCTGAGGGTTTCTGTCTTTGTGCTCTGAGGAGAATGATCAAAGCGGTGCAGCTCCCTCAAGGGTTAAAAGCATCACCAGCAACACATTTGTCTTCACTAATCCTACCGCACAGGTAAATTCTAATCTATTGACTGCCTTACTCAAATTCCACTCCTGCACTGTGTATGGAAAGACCCCACAGGTGAGTCCATGATTGAGAGGCTTTGCTGAAGACAAACATGTCTTAAGGCAAAAAGAAGGAGTTTCTGCCAAACATATTTTTTCCTCCCCTTTGGAAAAAGAGTTCTCACACGAGCAGGGGAGAGGCTATTGCAGCTATCAGTGGCTTCCACAGACCCTATCGTGAGTACTGCCTGAAATATTGCACAAATAACGATCAAAGCAGCTCCCTGCTCCGGCTGGGCCCAGACAGTAAATCCAGCCTGGTGAGGGCCAGACAGTGATTTTGTTTCACATTTCCGCCCAAGACTCAGGCACATGCAAGGAAGAGGAGAATAAAATAGATAAAAAAAAGAGCCCTTGGCTGTGGCCCAAACTCCGGCTATATCAGTTAGGCTTTGCTGCCACGTGGCATATGGTACAAGACAAACTGTCAGCCTTTTTCCCTCCTGTCTGTGCTTGCTTAGAGATGACAGGAGCAAGAGCACGTTTGTGTCCCGGCAGCAGGCATCAGGCAGGCTTAGCGGTGATTTGGGGGGAAAAGGGGTGAAAGGCAGAGCATCTTGCTGTGGCGAGCAGTGATGCGTCTACGTGGCCGGGCGTGGGGGGCCACACAGTAGCTGCGGGGGACAGCGCAGTGGCTGCGATTGTGAGGAAACTGCAAATTGATCAAATTGTGGAGGCAAGACTTTAGGCCTATTATCTGGGTCATGTCAATGTCTCTCTGGTCTCCAGTTGGTCACAGGGGCAAGTAAAGTGTATGTTTGTGTGTAAAGAATCTAAGCTTCACGAGCCAAAATTGAATTCTGTACGTGTGTGTGTCTAGTGAAGCCTTCATGCACATGTTGTTTACACCGTGCCTCGGCGGCAAATAGATCGAACAAACACTAAACACAAACAGTCTCCATTATCACCAGTGTGATACTTCCCAACACTCTGCGGTGAAGGTGAGTGTGTGGTCAAACCCTGCACATCACCAGTCACCTTAAACAATCACAGATCTGCGTTTACATCCCCAAATGTTTTAATATTATTTTTCAAGTTTTCATCGCCGGGTACAGAAACTATTCAGGAGACAAGTGAAGCTGCCATTTCCGCATATCCAACCCGACATCTGCGAGTCACGTTGTTCCCCTATCAGCAGTGATCACAGCGCCGGCGCTCGATCAGAGTTGACTTCAGCCGAGCATATCGTGGCTATTAGCCTAGCATGGTGCGTGATCTCCGTCTTGTCTTGTTGCTGAGGGTGCTGTCCTGTGCGGTGCGGGGACACATGCATGAGGGAGGGCGTCATCGTCACTTGTCACCACGCTTCTGTCATAGTCCCCGGAGTTTCGATGGCTCCCTCCGGTCCCTTGTCACTCCGCCTGGCTGGAAACAGCTGGTTACCATAGAGGGATGTATGGTACATGCTGGTATGAAGTCCCGTACTGGGAACAGCCTAAGCATAATAACGTTTAATATCTCTCTTTCATTTTATTATTATCATTTAGTAGCGTAAATGTTTTTATAGATATATCTTTGGCTGTTTGTTCATATCAGCTAATGTCAAACAGGTTTTGATAAAAGCAGCGTGTGAGTCCAGCAACCAATCAGCCCAATTCCTTGTAAATCAGCAGTGGTGATATTAGCTGTTGAAGGCTAAATGGCCATTATGGATCCTCGACACTCTGACACGCTGTGACCTGCCTCCTCTGGTGAGGTATGCAGCGCTGTGTGTGGGAAACACGTACACACACATATACATTCATAGGCGCTCACTAGCACTGTGTGTGGGCCATGTTTGCCACCACTTAGTGACAGGTCAGACTCCCATGGTGTGATCAAACAGCAGCCACAACTCTCTAGAGTTCCCACAACACTCCGCCTGGTGGAGAGTGGACAATAAAAACAAGAGTGGTGGGCTTTCATCACAGGCTTTAGCAAAGTCTGGCCTGTTCTTGCTCACTCATTTGGCCTAACTTTATAAAGGGCACCTCAAATATGTAAACTAAATCTGGCTGTGCACTGGCAGTGGCTCCAAATAGAATATACAGTGGACACTGTATTTTATACCACATAAACTTGTGTTTATTATCTCTACCACTGTGATTACTGAGATCTGGAATATATGGCAATATCATGTCCAAGTGGACATGCAAGATGAAAGAGCCAATGCTTTTTGGTTGCTCTCATTTTCAAATGAGAACAACTAAAAAAGCATTGGCTAGTTTACAACATTTTGGGTAATAAGTTTTATTTAGTTTACGTTTTTGCAGTGGCTGTAGTGATTATTATGGCGGGAAAGGAGTAAGTCAGGTGACATGGTATGAAGAGCGACCACAAAAGGTGGATGGATGGGTCACACAAACACAAGACCAGGGAGACTGCTGTCCAATGAGAAACCAAAAGTCTTCCGTAGTAACGTATTTGACGTACACCACATGCATATTGTAACTTAAGTGCCATATTTATATATGCCAAGTTACATTATGTAGTTATTTTAACTCAAACCACAATCTTTTCCTAAACCTAACCAAGGGTTATGGTTAGGGTAGGGTACGGTCAAAGTGTTGTTGCCACACATTAAAACTGCAGGCGTACAATGAAGGACAAGTGCACCTGTCACTCGTACGCTGTAAGGGTAATTTTGTTTTGGCAGTCACTGATCTATTAAGTCATTTAGGTGAACATTATGTATAGCTTTATCTTAAGCTAGGCTACAACATTGTGACTCTGCTAATAATTCCCTGTCTAAAAGGATCATGAGCCTACCAGCGTGTCCTTGTTAGTAATTCCATCGATCACAGTCTTCTAAAATTTTAGCTAACCTAGAACTTTATTTAAAAACACTTCTGACCCATTTCTTTCTTCATCAGACTTGTATTTAATGACTTTGCCATGTTCCTAGGTCTCAGCAAATCAGCTTGGTAAGTACAGTGTTATCATGACCAATATAGTCCCTTTAATCAGCTTAATCTGCCGTCTCTCCATGATAGGAATCTTCTCTGGAGCCAGGTACTTGGATCATGATGACAATACTTTGTTGTATGTCTACCTGTCAGGTGCTGGGGACAGATTTATTCCGACTTGTGCAAACAGTGGTGATTAGCTCTATAAAACTTAAGGCTAAACAGGCTGACGGTGAGTCAGCCAAGAGGTATTGTAGTAAGGGAGGGGGCCCTATCTGTTGTGCTATCAGCCCCAGCCCCTGTCCTCCACTAATGGAATTGTCCTCCACCCGAGGCTGTGTATTACCATAGATCTGTGGGATAGTCTCACTCCAGTAGGAGAGCCCAGTGATTTAATAAAGGGCCCCTTTCTGACTCACTTACAACACAACAACATCAAGACGGGCAAGTTCAGACATATAGCAAATAAATAAACAGAGGCTTCCTTCGGAAATGGGATGTGCAACTCAATCAGTCTGTGTGTGTCTGTGTGTGTATGTGTGTCCCTCTCTGACCAAGCTGATTATTCAAATGAGCTGTACCTTTTAGTCCATGTGAAGAAACCAGATAGACAAGGAGTTCATGGTGTATGAACCTCGTCAGTCCTCAGTCCACACTCAGTGTTCTCTTTCATTAGTAGCAAGGGGCCTGTTAAGACATTTCACATGATATTGTGAAGCATTTTCAAATTGTCTTTTAGCTTCGGCTGCTGTTTCAGAACACGTGTTGGACCCATTTCTGTAATTGAGTTAGAAATATCTGAAAAATCTGAGAGATTTGTTAACAGTTACGGTAACAGAATTTTAAAAGTGGTGCAAAATATAAAAAAGTGAGGATAAAAACTGAACATCCTTACCATCTTATATTTTCTTTTGCTAGCTCAAGCTGACGATAGCTACAGCAGTTAGCTTAGCTTAGTTATCACTCATATTAGCTGACTCTGTTGGACTGGGAGTTTGTTAGTGTGGTTTACAACCGGACTATCACCTTTTGAGGTTTTTGACTTTGTGCTAGCTGGTTAGCATGCTAGCTTCAGTAAATATCACTCAGTGCGTTTACATGCACAGCTTAGTCGGATTACAGCCATACTTCGACTATGCTACTCAATCAGACAACTGCAATTATCCGAGTACACATGCCGGGGAGAAAAGTATGTCATACCCCGGAACGCTAGGTGGCGCTGTGCCCATTTCAACTAGTGGTAACGGGGACACCTCCGGCTGACCTCTTTACGTCACCTGCTGCCACGTCAGCTGCCTCGGCATTCGAGAAAGATGGCGTACGAAGAGTGAGACGAAGCTACATCTTTGTACACTTTGTATATGGTGTACATGATAATTACACAAACTAGATGCACAATGGCGCTCTTTTTTGCGGTGATTTCGGAGGAAAGATGCCGCCGCCACCGTCGGAAAAAAAAACCCGGGGAAAAAATCTTGCACCTGCGTGGAATGCAAAATCCGATCCGATCCGCTGGAACGTATACAAGCAGGAATAATGCGACTATCAATCGAATAATCTGGGTGCTTTAATTCGACTATGAGAAATCCGATCCGGTCCGATTTTAGTCAGACTAAGGTGTATACATGCATCTTAAAGATCCATTCATAGTCAGACTAACCAAGTAATTCGGTTTTCTTGAGTGTCATGTAAACGCACTGACTGCTGGAAAAACCAGCATAGACCAGCACCAAAACACAACATATGATGGTCCTGCTAGTGACTGGTCACCAGCAAGACCAGCATATGGTGTGCTGGTCTGTGCTGGTTTTTTTAGCAGGGATCTCTGCAGCAAAACTGTTATTACTTCACACTGTGTTGATAATTTTAGTTTTCGAATGTTTCAAATTCAAATTCTTACATATTGCGCCTTCAAGCATTTCGCCGAATTGATTTAAAGGGGACAGTTTACAGCTTAAACAAAAATGTCACCATTTGGTGCAACATACCGGATTGTAGCTTCAAGCTAATTCACATCTGTAATCACCTGGCAGGTCAGCGCAAAGAAACTGCACAAAAACAAACAGTACAGAGTAAAAGCAACAAAATTACACAAAAAAATGATATTCAATGTAAACCATTTCATACAGGGTTATACACTGATGTGAATGCTGAGATGTTTCTATGCAGCATATTCATAAAGCATGCTCATGTTTACATTTGATTTAGTATGTGTTGTCTATGGTGTGTCTCTGTGCCCTCCGACTTCTATAAATACGTCCCCGGTGTATAGAAACACTTTCCTCTGTTCTGACTTTGTGTTCAGCTGGCCGACTGCCAAGGGTGAGTGACAACTAACAAAACAATAGGCTACAGACGATGACATAATGCAATTTAATCCTTTCCAGTTGGAATCGATTGTTACACCTTGGGGTGCAACATTTTTAAGATTATGTTGCTTTACCCAGGAGTTTAATATTTTATTTTTGAAGAAGCAGCAGAATTTGTTGCTCATTCTCTCATTGACTCCAACAAAGAAGCAAGTGCAATCTGGCTGTCAGCAGAATTTGGACTGCGTTTGGACCGGCTTTATTGCATCAGTGGTGTGAAAGGTATGGATCGTCTCAGGGTTTACAATCAATTTCTTTCTTCTGTCTACATTTGCCGTAAGTCTTTATTCACGTTGCCCAGCAGAATGATATACGTCTAGTGAGAATTAATCCACTTATTTCATCCCTGTGCTGTTTGAAAATTCCAATCTCTTCAAGTTATAAGCGTCGTCTCATATTAAGTTACGGTGGCTCCTCACTAAACGCTAATTCTGCCCGTATAACTGGAGCTTATATAGAGGCATACCAGTGCAGTGCATCTGTGTGGGCTGGGCTGGCGGGCGGCCGATAGGCCTCTGGCTCCATGTTACGAGCTCCTGGACCACGGTGCCATTACCTCCACACACACCTAATGAAGTTATAGCAGGGCTGGGGCTATAGGGCAACGACTCCCTGTAGATTGCTGGGTCTGGGTCTGCCGCGGCCCACACACACAGAAACACACGCACGCACATATGTATTCACGCAGACACACACACACACACACACACACGTTCAGTGGAAAGTTATGGTGCGTGCAGCCCCCAAACTACTTCAGAGTGGATGGTGCGAGTGCCACTCATTCTTCAAACGGCCGCTCATCCCCTCCCCTCCCGCCTTCCCTCCCTCCCAAAATTGGAGGGGTGGGGTAGATTGATGTCTTATCTGCCGTCTAGTGGGTGGTTAGGTATAGCCTCACTGTCTCTGTGTCGTGGTAAACACACACTAAGTCCCCTTGACCACCCTGGAGCACTCGTTGGCTAACTCTTAAAAAGCCCAAGCAACACAATTATCTTTTATGACCTGCCAGAAAACACTGGCTGTGGGGAGGCCGCGGAGGTCCACGCGTTGTCACCGCAGTCCCTCTGTCCTGCTGTAATGGGGTCGACATATTTAAAGTTTTCCAAAACAACAACTACCTTGTTTTTTGACACAATTGTTTTGTTTTTTTCCTCTAGTTTTTCAACTTTCTGTGCCCCCTTTGTCAGTATTTGTGTCAGATTTATATTGAATGTACTGTTTTGTGCATCTAATCTTGATGCTAGCTCACTAGCAGTGAGTCTGTCCATAAACCCTGTCTTTATGTACTCTCAAATTTGATTCATAGGACAGGTTGACAATCTTTTAATATAGACGAAACATAAAAAAGCTAGTAGTATCCTTATTATGATTGTGAATTAATAGTGTTATAAAAGTGTTTGCCAGGTCCAAAATTATTGTTTTGTTGTTTGTCTGTGTAAGAATTCTTGTTGGTATCATGTGTTATCCATCTTAGCTAAACCTTAGCCGGCGTTAGCAATGTCCTATTTATATATTAAGGTCCTATATTTACTTTAATGTACTTTATTTTATGATCTTTCTGCTGGTTTGTAGTCATATTATGGTAGGGGCAAAAATATGAACATGCTAGACATACACGAACAAGATGAAGTAGGTCCCATAATGCCACAGTTGTCTCTTTCAGGCCTTTAGAAGTCTGTATTAGACAATGAATGGTGGGGGAGTGTAGTTCTTGGACAGCGCATTAACCCTTGGGTCACTACGGTGCCACACACTGCCGTAATAATCTGATTATTTTTTTTCCTAAATTGAATCTAACTTTAATCTTTTTTTATTCCAGACATTCCATTCAGATTTTTCATGCATTTTTACATATTTAATTTCATTAATTTAATTCATATATATATATATAATTTTTCGATTACAGTGTTCTGGTGTAATGTTTTGTCTTCTTTCTTTTAGTTAATTTACTGCCATTGGTGTTGGTCTGTGTCACTCAGAGTTCTCGGTGTCTGCATCCCTTCAGCCATCGCAAAAAAAATGGCGACTACAGTAAACCAAATGAGGGATGGTGACAGCCATTCCCTGGGATCTGTTGTATGTTCCTTCATTGCCCTGTGTAAAGACAATTGTCTGTGCTTTAAGGGCGTACCGAGGGTCAGCACTGTAAATCAGTACACTGGGGTTGGTCGTTATATATGGGCTTTATGTCCCTTAACTGGTGTACAGAGGCCGGAGCAGGAGGGAACCTACAAGAATGTCAGCTATCAATCCAAGAAGCAATCCCTCCTGCTCATCTCATTAAAGGGCAGATAGATGGACCTGCTGGCTCCGGCACATCCATCACAAAAAGAGCACCAGGAAGCTACACAGACGACAGGAAGCTGGGTTGGCTGAGCAACTTGAAGGCAAAATAAGATCGAAAAGGTTTTGATTTCGAGGCCATCATATTTTTGAAGTCCTTCTTTTTTAATGCAGTCCAGCCTGCTTACATTGGCCACCACTATTCTTTTATCATTCTCCTCTCACTCCCCCCTCCTCACTGTTTCCTCCTTTACACTCCCATATGGTTCTTATGTTCATTATGCTGACTGCCTCTTAGTGCCTTGACCTCAGTGGTTCGTTGTAGGATTGAACCTCGGTCTCCTCTAATTAACAGCAGTTTTGATAGGTTCTGAAAACCTCAAGCTGAGTTTGAGTACATTTACGCAAGTATTGTCCATCATTGCCCAGGTGCCCAGGTGCCAGGATAAAATGGCAAAGCGCAGATATGTCCATATGTACGTGTCATAAGCAATGACGCATTCAACATTTGTACAAAATGTGACATATAAGGTTCCCATTACATGTTCATTACCTGATTTTCAGGACATGGACTTACAGGAAAGCAGTTCAATTATCTATTTCAACTGTTGTAAGTGGGACATCACTGGAGATTTTTAAGGAGACCGGGGACATTTTTGGTTGTTTTTGGCAACCAAAACAGGTATTTTAAACCAAACCATGATGTTTTTCTAACCCCTCACCAAGTGGTTTTTGTGCCTAAACCTAACCAAATTATAGGAACAGTATTGTGATAAGACAGAAATTGAATTTTTTTACATAAACATAAAGCATTTAAAAAAACATACATTTAAAACTATCTGTGGTTTTACAGTTACATACTGCAACAATGAGATACTTCTCACACATTGAAGAACTGGTATTTACAATAAGAGATTCTGATTAAGACCGTGCTTATCAGTTGAAGATGACTCAGATTAAACAAAATTGAGCATAACAAAGTTGATAATCATCAGTATTTCAGGTTTTATTGTCACTGTTTTCTATAAAAGATGGAACAAATCATTTTGGTGAAATGTATTAATGACATACCACAATTTCACAAAACATAATTATTTTTCAGACTTTTCCTGTTTGTTAATGATGTTGGTTTGGTGTTCTGGTCAGAATACATTTAAGGCTGTTAATAAAATTAATACAACTTTTCTGTAAATTATTGGTGATTTGTCTGAATGATATCTCCACAAATCATTCGTAATGGTACAACTAAGGATGCTAATGTAGTTATATCTCATCCTGTAAAATAATATTTTCACTCTGGGCTCTCAAGAGCCCAGTACAGAGGAAATATAAAAAACAGTCATTGGATGTATGTTTCCCATTTCATCACCGTAACATATGGAATACTCTTCAGCGTTTGTCTCACAGTATGACAGTGCAGCTCTTAACCAGCATATGCAACTCTCTTATGGTACACTATTGTGTTTATCATGGTCAGGATCAGCAAATGCCCCTCTGACCTTTTGTTGTTGTCCACTGGCAACAAACTTTCCAGATAATATCCTTTATATCAGGAAAGCTGGGCTCTTCACTGAAGGACCCTCATTGTAGTGATGTGTGCATATGGAGACCGTACAACCGCAGGGGGAGAGCCGGGTGCCTGTGTTGGTGTATCATATGGGACAGGCGGTGTCACACCAGGGCCTTAACAGGCCTACTGATCGTCCCTGTAGAGAATAAGGATAAGGGGAAAGTCTGACTCCAACGTGTCCCCAGGCCCTGAGTGCAACTGGGGAGCCTGCCTGCAGAAGCTGGTGTGCCTGTTTACCATCTTACCAGGGGTCCCCACAGTCGTCTGCACGAACTAGAAATGTCTTGTGAGCACGGGCAAACACGCTGTGAAGACGAGAATATGGAAGCTGACAGAAATAAACGCGGGTTGGGGGAGAGGCAAGAGGCAGAGAAGGAAAGGGAGATGCAGCAAGCGACGGGGGTCCCGAAGTGCTGAAGAGATTGTGCTGGCATGGTGGCCAGAGGCCTTTCAGCTGAGTGGGCGCCACTACCTCTCCTTCCTCCGTCTGAGGAGCGGCAACGCTGGTGCTCAGATGCTGGGAAGTGTGTTTGACACACACATACACACAGTCAGACACCGCTGTGGCCTCGCCGCCTGCGTTCACCCGCCACCGTGTTTATCTGGGCCGTGTGTGTGTGTGTGCGCCACTGTCTGCGTGTGTTTGTGCTCTTTAAATCACAGACAGGCATTTATGTTTTTAGTGGTGCGCTTGCTTGTGTGTATTTTCATTGTTTATTATTTTACCTCAGGTCAGTTCTCAGACCACAGCATCACTTAACTGATGAGATTTCTTACAGCCGCCTGCGGGTGAACTGTGCACGATACGTGGCAGACATGATACAGATGTGTGTGTGTGTGTGTGTGTGTGTTTGTGTGTGTATTGATAAAGCTCAAGACCGACTGTAAGCAGGCACACAAATACATAAATAAATACAGTAGCACAAAGGAAGACAGCATATCAAACACATCCACAGTTTGTTTAGAATACGTCTTGAACGTGCTTGAATATGCAGGATACTGTTTGTCTAATTATTTCAAACTTTAACAAATGGACTGCAGGATAAATGTCCAACGTTAAGACACTGTGTTAGAGGAGGTCAGCCTTCATTTGTGGCATTGTAAGATGTTTTCAATTATAGGTGGAAATGGAAGCGCCCCAAGCCAAAAAAACGTCAACACGTCCTGGATTAACTCGTTTCTTTTCCCCACTGGGGAATCCATTCCAGTAGCGTGGCTCATTGTGGACGTATTAAGAAGTTCAGGCTATGACAATTCTCCGTCTCTTTTCTCTCTTTTGTTTACTTTGCCCTCGCTCTTTAACTCGTCCCTCATTCATCTTCAATATCTATCTGTGTTTGCTCGTAGTGTCGCCAAAAATAGCCTCCGCCAAACCTTTAAAACAAAGTTAAACAGAAAAATCCCAGAGAAAAATGGAAGAAAAAGGGGAGTGCAGGAGGAGTGTTGAGCGAAGAAGAGGAGTGTCATTCAGCTGAAAGAGGAGACAGAACACAATGATAACTCAAAAAAGCATATTCTTTGCCTTTCCCCCTCGTTTCTCCATCTTCATATCCTCACTGCTCTATCTCACTTACTACTAATCTTCCACTGTTTTCTCTCGTTTTCTCTCGGCACCTCAAACTCTGTTTCTTCCTCTTGCCTTCCTCAATTCTCCTACCTCTCACCCTCACTTTGGGGGGAGAGCAGGGCAGAGCAGGGCAGAGGTTTGGGGCTGGGGTTAGGGAGAGCGCAGCGGCGATGCAGTAAAGCGATTCTGATTTGTGCCCACAGCCATCAGCGTCACTCTGCTTGGCTTGTCAGTCTGCAGGAGCATCAAAGCATGCTGTCTGGGACTGCTGTCACTAACAGTAATAGATATCATTTCAAAACCATCGGTCCTGCCCATTGTGTCTGGCTCAAGCCAGTGGCTGGGGCCCACCTTGGCCACGGTTGGATGGGCCTGCTCCGCGTGCAGCACACAGGGGCCCCGGCGCCGGGCTTAACTGTTGGGTCACGGTCTGATATGTAGACATTCATGGATGGTTAACTCAGTAAATGTGTTGATATGGACAGAGAGTGCATGGTTAAGAATATGTTCCGGCATAAGTACTGTCATGTGAGGCGGGTTTACAAGTGGAGGAAAGATTTAGGAATTTTTGGCATAAATGCACTGACGTCTGTTTTGGCCCATGTCTGGTTTGGTTGGGTCACCGTTTCAACTCGCCGTCACATGGAGGTGTCAGTGATGCATGCACATGCTCATGAACACACACAGGGTCACACTGGCCTCCTACACCAATCAGAGCCTCTGTACAGCCACTAATGGCCATTAACTACCCAGCCGGTGGTGCAAAGAATCTGACATCACAAATGTCACTCTGCATTAGTCCCACATTACGTCAAGGCTCCCTCCAAGATAGCTAGCCTCCCTGGCACCATGCGTGTATGTGTGTGAGTGTGTGTGCGTGTGTGTGTGTGTGTGTATGTGTGTGCATGCGCGTGAGCTTTTGTGCATCTGCATTTTTGACGTGTGCATGTGAGCTTCTCTGTGCAGGATGGAAATGTTTGCAAGCAGCCAACGATACAGTGCATCTGTAGTACCCGCACATTTTGCACTCATGTATGTGTTTGTGTGCTCGCTTGTGTGTTTGCGAGTCATATGTCACCATACCTGTGTGACTGCTCCCTCAGTCTTCCTCATTCGATGCATTGTTCATACACACTACATATTTCATACGAGCCCTCGACGAGCCGTGGCTGTGGCAGTCTATGTTACCGGCCTTGATCGACCATTGTTTTATGAAAAGTGAAGCATCAACATCCTCAACAGCATCCGTAATATTTGTTGAATGCCTCTACAGTGACTCCTGGGTGCCACTAAAACTAGCACATCCAAACAGCACATGGCCACCTGCTCGCAGAAGTGACAATATGCCACAGATAATGAGGTCATTCATTAGCCTGGGCACTTATATTTTGAATAAACATCGGGTAATGCACAAAGCAGCCAGTGTCACATCGTGCTAGTTCATATACCGACTATCTCCTTGAAGTCCCATTCATGTACCACTGAATTGTTTCGCTAAATACAGTTGGAAAGAAGCGCATTTGCCGCCTGGATTATGTTGGCTTCATCGCTGTGTTGATCAAAAAACATAATCTGGGTGGCATTGTGTTTTTATCATAACATTAGCAAATTAGTATTTAACATTTCTAGGATGATATGCCAGAAAACATTCGTCTAATCGACATAATCTGTTTACATCATGTAGGCATATTTATCCAGTGCTTATTCTTTATTTTTTTTACACCATCTCCATAGATGAAAGCAGCCCATCCAGGTACACTGTCCTCATGTCATGCGCCCACCCCATGTTGGGCAAAAGCGGCCCCTCTAATTTGACTGGCCGTAAATGCAAATTCCGATGTCTTTGCCAATTTAAATGTATAAAATTGGCAAAATTATTAAAGAAATAATGATTAATGAGTATCCTCTCAGCTCCACTTCCTATGTAATTTTAAAGCTGCTGACAAGGTGCATTATTAGAAGGTAGGTCTGCGTTTATGTGAATTATTATGAAAAAATATGTATGCAGACTTTTATGTAGGATACTAGTATGGTGTTAAATTAAATAAATACATTTCTTTTCACTGTCTTTTCACATGCTACTGTACAGTACAGTCCTAATCACTCACTCACTCTCGTCTTTAATATTTTTTCCCTTATTTGTTTAGTTTGTGTTGTAAACCAGAGTCAAATTGTATGTGTACACATTATTTGCCAATAAAACCGAACCTGATGTGGTACAGGTTTGGTATACATACAGATACGGGTGATTTTTATGTTCAGCACATCCAGTAAGATGCAAATATGTGGTGGATCTATTATGTGCGTTGACGCAGCTGCTGGTTAGATTACCACCAGAACACATGTCAGGTTGTTTCAACATACACACGTGTAACATTTACACAACAATATACAATGTGCTGTTCCATTTGATAATTAATGTGACTTATTTCATCTGCTTCTCTGGGTTTTCCACTCATGAAGAAATCAGGTTGTTCAGTTTATATTTTAGTTTGTTTAGCAGAATTCACAACTATGAAACGAGAGCAGACCTCAGTTTCTGCCTTGATTTTTTCAGTACTCAAAAGTTACTAACTGAGATCCTATAATTTGGAATTAACCTCCAAGGCTTTTTTTTTTTTTCAAATTCATCATTGTCAGCTGTTTTGAAAGATATTGTAGATGATGGTTTTCACAGATCAGTGCATGAATGTTTTCGTTATTATGCCGTTATTTATTTTTTTTGAAACATTATGTCTTAATTGTGAGTATCTTCCTGTGTTATCTAGCGTCACAGATTTTTATCATCAGCTTGATAGGAAGTGGAAAAAACAATCTTTGCACATTTCAGCAGAGCAAACATTAGGGTGCAACTCATGGTTATTACGTGTGTTGAGACATGGATGGGTTTAACATTCGATCGTTGACCAAGTTTTCCAGATCCGAGTTATGATGAGGCCGTTGGTATTGCATGAGGACTAAGTGTTTCATCACTGGTCCCTGTGGAGCGATGTGTAAATGAGGTCAGGTGAAGGAGGAAGAAAGAGACAGAGAAATAGATGGATGGATAAGAGAGAGACAGCGCGAGAGAGAATAGAGATCAACAGTAAGTTGACAGAAAGTGCTTACGACGCACTGCCACTTTGCCTCAGCTCCCCCCACCCGTCCCTCCCCACCGCCCTCCTCCCCCCTCCCCTCTTACATGCACTCGTCAGCTAATTATCCAGAATTAGAATCTTCTTTCACACCAGTGGTGTCAGGGTGCCTTAGCTTGATCTGTCAAGGCCCCTCATGACTGGGTGCTAAACTCACGACAGTTGATGAGTGCGAAGCCCGCCACAGCTAATTGTAAGTGAAAAGCTGGACAGGACTGACAGTGCAGGAAAAAAAAAAAAAAAGAAAACAGAGGGGGAGGGCTCTTTGTTTGAGGACAGATGAAGGAGGGAAGTTTTGTTTGCGTTTTCGCAGGTGGGAAGTGGGTGGCATTGTGAGCTGGTGCCCATGTTTGATGACTGGATGAGGAGAAGAGGGAGGGGGAGGAAGAGGAGGAGGAGGAGGAGAAGGTTAAAGGGTCCCGCGGCACTGAAATATCTGCTCAGCAAGGAGAAGGAAAGATGGAAGGAGGGAGGAAGAGCGAAGAGGAAGCCAAGTGTGAAAAAACAGGTAGGTGTGATGAAGGAGGACAACAAATCCTTTCTTTCGGGGCATGTCGGCCAAGATCTTGCTCATCAGTCCTCATGGCCTGTGACCACCATCAGCATGACAACACAGGAGCCAGCGAGTGTGTGTGTGTGTGTGTGTGTGTGTGTGTGTGTGTGTGTGTGTGTGTGTGTGTGTGTCTATGTGTATTAATACATTTCTGTGCAAGCTGTTCTTGTTATTTGTGTGATAGTGTCACATGTAACGGTGCACATGTACATATGGTTTTGCGTGTGTGTACTTTCCAAGTATAAGATTTGCATTTTACTGTGTGTGTGTCAGAGCATGTCTGAACCCACACTTGAACTCGACAATTTCAAATAGGCATATAAAAATATGGATTGTAAAGATGCATCGGCGGCTGACAAAGACAAAAAAACCTGCTCTAAACATATTCTGAGTGTGTGTTGACGTGACAGCATGTGAGCGCATCCTGCGTCTCTGTATGCCAGTTGGCCTGCTTTGAATGTCTCTGAATGTAATATTAGGTTAAATGCCTACTTGCCAGGCCAAATTAAGTGTGTCACGAGCGCGGGAAGGGCGTGATGTGGCATGATGGGAGGTTGTCACCTGTCTCTTCAGGGCATCTGAGTGTCTAAGGATGGCAGAGTCCACTTGCATCGCACAGTCAGTCACCGAAAACAAATAGTCTCATAACGGTTTAAAAAAAACAAAAAAAACAACTTATACTGAAACACATAATATATATTTTTAATTATTGTAAACATTACACTCTATTATTGTTTGTTATTATTATCATTATATGTTAATACAATAAGTTAAATATATGAAGCGCAAATTAGACAGCATTTCAGCTGTTTGTCAACTTTTATGAGCAATGGTGAAATTTCAGCCGTTGAGTTTATTTCTTCTTTCTATTGTTTAGATTGTTCTTACTGTTTTCTTTTTCTCTCCTCCTTTTTCTTTTTTTTCATAGCTTTTTTTTAAAAAAAAAAAAAATGATATTCCTCTCTATTTCACAATCCCCCTTAATGACATAACCATGTCAGTTTCCATGTTGTGGGACTAATAAATATCTCATCTTATCTTATCTTATCTTACACTTTAAAAGCAGATTTTTAAAGGAGCACTATGTAGTTTTAGGCAAGACATTTTAATCAGAAGATAAAGATCTTTCATTGACAGTTTTTTGTTTTTTGTTTATGCCTTAACAAACTAAATAAACAAACTCAGTTTCATTCTGTTTGACTTTGTTTATATGTGGCGGACTCTACCACCTTTCTAGCTTCAAAAAGTGTTCTGGGGATCTTATATTCCTCTAAGAACAGCTATGTTATGGGAAAATAAATATTTCTGAGTTTGTGTTATTACCACATTAGTGTTAAGACCCCTTATATAAACCCCTTTAATGTCAAAAGGCAGATTTTAGCTCTGAATTCAACCAGAATTCAATTCATTCACATTCTTGTCTTTCTTTGAAAATGTATTCCTCTCCTATTCTGTGTACAGCTGTTGAAGACTCCATTTGTTAAAACATTATGTTTTTCGTATAAAATCATTACTCAGACTTCTTTGTTGACAACACTTTTTGACATCTTTTATTTGAAAATCTGTGTTTTATGCCCCTGCAGAGGAATTGTTCCTCTGATAACTCATTGTTGTGTTAATGATTATACCCATTAATTTATAAATCCGGAGGAGCTGTTGACCTTCCATTTATGTGTTTGCTCGAAAGCTAAACAGGCAGCCACCGGGACTCAGCAGTCAGCCAGCAGCCTCCACTCCAATAGTACTTTCGCCCACTTGAAGACTGGAAACAGCTTTTCTCCAGCTAGTGTAGATTTGTGTGGATTAGGCTCTACAGCGGAGGGCTTGGAGAGATTTTGTGCAGAATAGGCCAGGAAGCTGTTTGGAATTGGATGTTGTTCCTCCCCTCTCATCATTACCCTCAAACCCTCACAAAGGGCCCAAATCTCCCAGTGCCTTTGAACCTGTGTTTGAAAATGAAAGACATGTCCAATGGAGGGTCTTTTCTTATTCTTCTTTTTACTGAAAGGAGGAGAGCGAGCGATGGAAAAAAAAAAAGAAGCTTTAGAGCCTAATTTTCCCTCCTGCTCGACCTCCTTCGTTTTCTTCCGGCCTTGAGCCACTTGTTGGAGGAAAAGGCAAATTTCTGGAAAAAATTCCTAGAGGTTTTTTTTTTTTTCTCCAATCAGCCAGTGCCCTCATCCCCTTTTTTATGGCAGAGAAAGAGAGGGCAAAGGAGTGAGGGATGTAAAAAAAAAAATCACAAGGGGAAACATGGTTAAGGAGAGGACGAAAAGAGGGGACTCTGGAGACAGCTGTTGGAGAGGTTAGTTAGAGATTTCCACCCATTAACTTCAGTCCTAGCCAGCTCACCCACTTGAAGCAGACAAGGGCCCCGGCAGGCCAGAGCTTCAATATGAAAAGGGCTGGGGACCCAGCTTGATCTTGTGGGGGGGGAAATTGTTTACAAGTGGGACCCTCGATTCCACAATAGAGCAGAGCGCAGGAAAGAGGGACAGAAAGAGAAATGGAGAGAAAGGACGGCGGAACGAATGACATTGTTTATTGAGAGAGTGAAACAAATCTGCGAAAGCACGGGAGTAAAAGTAAAGGAGCACGGAGCAAGAGTGATTAAGGACGGACCAATGAGGGCCTGAGACGGGTGATGTCGGCGAGGGCAGGGGGGGGTCAGCGGTTGTGACACAATAAATGGAGGACCTGGGGGGGTGGTGGAGGGCGGGGGGGGTCTCTCTTTCTCTTTTCAAAGGCAGGATAAACAAGGAAATGAGTCTGTAATCATTTCCAGAAATTGCCTTCCTCTTCGCCTCTTCTCCCGGGCCGTCTACCCACCTCCGTTCATTAGCGGGCCACGGCCTGATTAAAGACTTTCATTGTCCCAAAGAGAGACACACAGGGAGAATCTTCAATACACCGCCGTCAACGTGACTGATGCAACAGGTATGGTTTGTGTTTGTAGACCCGGATGATTTATTTTTACTTTGTGCGACAAGCGCAGACAGCCTAAAGCATGTGTCACCCAACCAATCAGATTCCATCATCACGCACACGCGGCAGTTCTTCAGAATATGATAATATGATTATAATTTCCACAAATGGCAAAAAACAAAAATATCAACAACATGCAGCGTGTGCAGTTGTTTGCTTATACTAAATGGTGACACATTAATAGAGACACTGAAATAGCCTCAATCTCATCTGATTGTGGAACATTTATTCAATTTAAGTGTGACCTGACAGGCCGCTGTGGAAACACTGAGCTCATCTGACGGAAGTCTGAACCGTAATCCATTAATGAGCCATCATATTCTCTCCTGCCTCTCTCTGTCCAGTGCTTTCGAAGCAGCAGCTACGAAGAAGGGGTAACATTTAATGTTAAAGGTATAAATCGTATACTAAAGGACGGCTAAACCAGTGATCAAGTTACTGTGACTTTACGATTGAGGAATGCTGAGTCACTCTCCCTTCATGCATTGATATGTGAGCTGAAAGCTGCATTACAGTAACACAAAACTTGTATGACACTCAAATTCAGCGGACATGATCATGATATGATTTAATATATGACAATATTCTTTAGCTATTCTTTTTTTTATTGTTGATGATCAAAAATGTCACATTATTTACATTAGAAAGAACTCCCTGTGTGACTTGTATAGCCTGTACCTGTCAACACAGGTGCCCTATGTGGAGTGTTGGGGGTTATGTATATTTCTTTTAGTGGTAACAGAATAATATAAAGGGTAACTAATAATAATTCAGTAAAATATTACTTCAGTTAAGTCACGAAACTTGCTCCAATACACCCTACCAACTGAAGTGAAGTTAAGAATCCATCCACACTGTATATGATCATATTGGTTATAAATGTCTTTAATATAGCCGAGCCTATAAGTTCCTTGTTCAGTCGCTGTGTGACTAAAATTAGCTGTATATTTCGTAGACCTATTGATGAAGCCTTAACCATCCGAGCACACTTTACGTTCTCCAATCACATACGTCCTTGCTTTCCTTGTACTGAGGACTAAAATAAAAAGGAAGGACATTTTGGAATGTAAAGGACTACTGTGTTTCATATGACTAATTCAATTCAATTACATTCTTTTTTCCCTATCTCATAATATATCAGACTCCTTTGTCTGCCTGCTGATCACTGTGTCCAAGGCCATTTGTTTATTTAAAAAGATCTCCGCTTTTTACTTGTTCTATAGAGGTTATTTGTGCAATTTGTTGAAAGTAACTTAGTAATTGTAATAAGTAATACATTACTCTACACAGATAGTAATACTGTAACATGATATATAACTTTCAAATGAAAATATCTAATATATTGCATTTTTAAAGTATTACGCCCACCACTGTGGCTGTTACTATTTTTACACCAAAATAAGCATGTATACACAGATTTTTTTAAACACTAAAAAAAGGTGACAAACTCCTTTCACATTGCAAGGAGAAAAGTTTGCCTGTCTGTTTTTTTTTCATCATCACAAGAAAAACAGGTAACAGTAGAAAGCAGCAGTCCATAAACTTCCTCCAACTACACCTGGAAGGCAGCAGACTTGTCTTAATCAACAACATTCTGAACATGGCAAACAGTTTTTTCCAGAGCGGATAACAGAAGTTGCTAAGTAGTGAGACATCTCACCTCTCTTTCATCTCTCTTTGGAGGTGCACATGCTCAGTACCACCAACCAGGCAGCTGACAAGGCTGAGTGACACAGAAGTCACTAATGGTGGTTACTCTTTTTATATCTTTGGCATCAGACGCTCTATCAAACTCAGCACCAACTGTACAGTGGGAAAGTATTAACAAGCACAAAAGTCAGATATTAATGGGTGTTGGTGGCTTTTTTGTCCAGTGTGAAAGAGGTTACACTGTTGAACTGAAGCTGAGCGACAATGTTTTCTAAATACACACACACACACACACACACACACACACACACACACACACACACACACACACACACACACACTCATATGGATACGCACACATGTGTTTGGAATAAGACTTGTTTGTGTGTGTTTTATCCACTGGGAAGTTGTGATAGGTGACTGAACAGGATCCGTGCACATGTCTCATTATGGGAACCAGACTTGCAGGCCCTCTGATTCTTCCTGTGAGCGCATAATTCTCTGGTAATGGAAGGGGGGGGGGCTGATCAGTGTCATCATCAAGAAAAAACAATTTGTGGAAACAGGGAATGAGAGCTACAGTAACTTCCACATGACCAGCAAGAAGAGATTGACATTCTCCTACAGAGGCTTTTGTGTATACATTTATACATCTGGAAGATAATACAATATGCACATATTATTCTTTGGGCTCTGCTAAAGTGGTATACCACAGTATATTTGTCTAACGTTATTAGCTAATTAAAAGAAAAAATCTCTTTTCTGTTTCTGCTTGCCTGTAATTCCTCGAAGCTGCTGGCCACTCCTTTTCACCTTAATCCTCTCAAGCAATGAATCAGCACCCACTTCCTGCAGCAAATGTACAGTATTCTACTCTGTTGCATTCACACGAGTTCCTAAGACACAGAGAGAGTGCAGGACGGAATTCAAAGGGCCGGAGAGGAGGCAGAGGGAGGAAATAAATCAAGGGCCGTGGTGAAAAATGGCACCAAAGAGAAGCATTTGAAAACAAAAAGAAATACGGAAGAAAGAACATGCCTTAAAAGCAAAAGGGCGGTCTGGCAGGACGGCAGACGGTGAGTTGTGGTAGGTTAGGAGGCCTTTCCCTGCCGGGGAGGAAGTGTTTGGGTTTTATTGGTTTCATATGACACGACAGAACCTTTTTAAGATGTTGTAGACGCGCTGGTAAAAAAGCAGTCTGCCCACCCCTGCATTAAGTGCCTCTGTGATCTCGGCCATATTTATAGGCACTGTCTTGTGTCACATGGCTTCCATTTCTTCACTTGTTGGGACCCCCTGTGGTTGCTTTTACAAGCACAGATGAAGAGGTCAAGAGCACCCTTGTCAGTGGCCTGGTCAGAGGGAGATCTACTTCTGTATCTTTCATTTTGTGGAGAAAAATTTAGTTTTAGTTAGTTTTAAAGAAGCAGTTTGTGACAAATGGAAATTATATATGAATTTCCTGACCTCAACATTGGTCAACAATTAGCTGAAGTTGGTCCAACTACAATGTTGTAGCCACTATATCTCTTTGTTTTTTGGGCGGTGTGGAAAATGTCTTTTTGTTTTTTTCAAGCTCCAAGAAACTGACTGAAATGATGTGTTTTAAAGTACAAGTCAAAATAACGGCATGATCATACAACTTTATGTTCTTTGTGGTTTTAGACTCAGAAGGGGAAACAGCAACCTCTTCTTCTGATGCTGTCCCAAACCAAGGAAATGGTTTCACTTGTATCAATGAGGCATTGCATGCTGTCTCTGTGATCTCCAACTGACAAAGAAGTTGTCCAGAAATGATCTTTCAATTCTAGTACGGCAATATAATAAAGAAAGTATCAATTGTGCCCATCTTAACACATGGTTTAAGAGTTCTTTTAATGTCTGTTCTGTTTCTTTTTTAACATAACACATAAGAAAGTTGGGTTTGTCAGGAAATTTGATTAAAAATAGTTTTATTTCAGCAAAATCCTCTGTCGACTTTTCTGTGGCTCCACTACAGCAAAAGTGACAGTTAAAAAGTCCACAGTCCATCCTCAGTAGAGATGTTGCCAGTATATCAAAGTCATAAAAATTTGCATCTTGATAGCACTCATGTATGACTTTTATTTGCTTATCAATGCCATCCTTCGTGATGCCATTGTGTGGACAACAGTTAATTCCCCCTTTTTTGTTTTCCAGGAATGTGAAGTTCGTTGGCATCATTACACCAACAACGTTGTCCCCATGATGCAGAACTGAAATTTGTTTTTTTTTTGCTTTCATGTCCAGACCTGCAAAGGTTTAGGATGGAAGTGGTGTTGTTTTTCTTGATTTTTTTCTTGATTTATTTTTTATTTTAATCTGGCATATGTTAGGATAACTGTTCTTTCCACACATACAAATTCTGATCCACATAAAAAAAGCACAAAAACATGTAAAATACATGTGAAAAGGTTTGTGACTTTTTAACGTATTATTTTACATCCACATGTTTAACATTAGTTCACATATTAATAAAAAACCCAGAGTTAAAGGACATACTCTTTAAAGGTTCTGGAAAACTTTACCCTTGACTTCAATTTTTTAGATCCCTTAGTGACATATACTAAACATCCTGGTGCAGTCATGTGACAGTGTGGTAATTTGTTCACCCCAGCCATAATTTCCAAAATGGCGGTGGGCCTGGTGAGCACATGTGACCGAACTATCGAATTTTGAAAAGCTTGTTTTATGTTACGAAAGGTAAGTATACACCCATTTAACAATTCTAATGCTTTAAACATTAAACCTGTTGTGACCACATTTATTGGTCAACAAATTGTTATAAGATAAGTCAGGAAAATATTGCTGTGTGAGTGTGTACTGTATGGCACATAGAGTTTACCAGTAATGGACCAACCAACATTGCCCTCCTTGGGCTTGTGTGCTCGTTGAATCAAACCAAGCCAATCCATTTGTCGTGTCAGGCAAAGTGCATCAGGGTGTGAGTCTCAAGTCCCTCCCTCTTCTCTATATCCCTCTCCCACTCTTCAGGACGCCGCATCCCTCCATCTTGGCCATGTGGTGCGGCGTGTTGGTTTTAGTGGGCACTAAAAACACACTGTTAAACACAGTTTTAAAAGTTCCTAAAAGCATTTTTTCCTCTCTGGGGTTGGCACTTTAATCTACTCTCAGGTTTCACATGCTGCATGGGCACACCTGGGGAGAGGAACGAAATAAGCCAGGCTAGAAAGCTCCCACACATCGTAGACTCCTTCTTGTAAAAAAAAAAAAAAAAAAAAAAGACGAAGAAGAAGAAGAGGAAGAAGGAGAATCAGATTTATTGTTTTAATCAGAGAGAGAGGTGTTTCTTTTTCTCTGTGCTGATGACCTTATGACCTCTAAGTATCCTGGCTGGAGTATTTTGCTTGCATCTGAGAGACATAGATTAAATCCTTGGAGGCCCTGGTTCATCTCAGTAGCTGCTCTTCGCTATTTAATTGTCAGACAGAACTACCATTTCTTATTGCTTTATGATGATCAATGCCCAAAGAAAAAGAGAGTCTGTAGTATAGTTCACAGAGAGAAGGATCTAGAATTCAACTTTTTGATCAGATTTCTAAATGTGTCTCTTTGACTTTATCATAGGTGAGCGATGGTTGTGCATCCTTCCAGACACTTTAAACATGGTTCAGAAAAAAGGGGGTACAATAAGGTCAAACCCAAACGTGGCAAGCCTCACAGAGAGGGGGCTCTTTCCTCCTTCTACCATCTCGTAAAAATGATTTTTATTTGCACTTTTTCCACTTTTACAGTCCTCTCTGTGTGTGCAGGCAGGCATTTGAAAGCAGGAGGAAGGAGTAAAAGAAGCTCTGTCTTTCTCCCTTCAGGGAAGAGGACACAGTGGTTCCAAGTGTTGGAGGTTGTGAGCGAGTTCAAGGGAGTTCAGAACTTCCCAAAGGCCAAAGGTCAGGTTCAGAGGGGATAGAGGTGAGCTGTTTGGGGTTTTAAGGACTTCTTTTTATTTAGTGTCTGAAACAGAGATACTGGGGAAGTGTTAGGAGGTGTTGCAGTCGTTGTAAATGAAGAGGTCTCACAAGAGAAAGAAGTTGGACATCGAACAGAACCTGAGAGCAGAAACGACGAGCTAATCAGTATTCATGGGGAGGACTGCTAGAGTCAGGATGTTGGGAAGTCTGCCGAAATTAACGAGGAGAGGACTGTGGCTTTAATCTGCACTTGGCTCTGGAAGTTAGCGCATTTATAATGCGGTGAGTTAAAGAATTGTTCTTGACTTTGTTAACTTCAAGCCCAAGCAGAGGGTTGGTGTCAATTAGAACCAGTAGTGGATGGATCATATTAAGAAATATAAAAAACTGATTTTGTTCCGACTCTCTTTATATGCTAATCTATGAACAAGACCTATGCCTTGATTCCACCGGTCACGTCTCTATGACCTCGTGTTAGTGACATTCTCCATGTGGCTTCACACTCTACTGGGAGCATTTCAGAAGCAGAGCGTCACGCCTGCCTGATGTTGTTGACTTGCTCAGATTGTCATTTCATCATTTCTTTTTTGTTTTAATTGGGTTAATTATTAGCATTTCTGTCTTTGATGGTCTGTAGATCCCAAATGTGCACTGGGTGTTTTATTGTCTGGATGCTCTCTGTCGTTCTTGTGTCTGATTTTCTGTCTGGCTCAAAATTGATGCAGTGTATATTTACGGCAACCTGGTGTCTAGATTGGCCGCAATCAGCTCTGGTGTCTGTGTCACGGCTAAAACATGATGCAAGCATGTCCTGTGGCATCGGGGTAAAGCCTGGATTATACTTCCAAACAGACACGTACATGAACAGTTGTGGACACCTCTGACACTCTGTCTACCTACTGGATTAGAGGAAGCATTCTGCACAAATGCAATTCATAGCCTGTTGTAGCGTAGTGGCCACAGAAACAAGGGGACCCTAGCAGACCCTCCCGTACTGGACAGATAAAGTATAATTTCGGTTTAAGAGTCTGCATCCACATTAGCATCTCTTTGAAGCTGTATTGCAGTAGTAGCTAAATGCTAATGTTAATGCTATCATGCTCACAATGACAACAAGACCAAGCCATCCAACGGAAGTTTAGGATGTAAGCAGGTTAATATTTGCTAATTTGCACAAAATACAAAGTAGGAATAATGCTCATGGGAATGCCATTAGATTTGCAGGTGTTTTTCATTACTATCAAAGTATTGGACAAGTCAACATTTTGATCTTCAGAATTCATCCTGAGAGGGACATATTTGCAGCTACTACTCCAAATTTAATAGCAATTTAGCCATAAGTTGCTAAGACATTTTACTGAAAACCACAAATGTTAACCTCAAGATAAAAGTCAGGGAAGTTGCTTGGATACCTCAACTTGAAAGATTCATATCTGTACAATTGTTCACCAAGTAGAAGTAGATGGTGAGTTATGTAGCTGTACAAGTGAACACTTTGACATAGATGAACATTCAGAGGACCACCAGTGTTATTTCAATTCATATCTGTACAATTGTTCACCAAGTAGAAGTAGATGGTGAGTTATGTAGCTGTACAAGTGAACACTTTGACATAGATGAACATTCAGAGGACCACCAGTGTTATTTCAATTCATGTGGGAAAAATCAAAGTCTATACAATATTGAGGCAATCCATCTAGTTGCTGAGATGCTCCATTAAAACCAATGTGTCAACCTCAAAGTAGCACTAGAAAGGTCACGTGATCACCAAAGTCAGCAGGCAACCTGGGGACCATGAATTTTAGACATTGCCATCCTTTAAACCAGGTCAGTAGCGTGGCTGAAATGAAACACTGTCAAATACAAGGCGATTTAAAAAAAGACCAAAAGAGTAAAAAGATAGCATTTTAATTTTGTTCGGACAAATCTCCAGACAGGCTTGAATAGATTATAGGTATACCTTGCCTGTCAAGCAACAGTCTCTTAGTGGTCCTATCCCAGTAAAGGGTTTTATTTACTGTTTTGGGAATTGTAATCAGAACCAATCCAATCATAGCCACAAGCCATACCGCTGCTTTAATTTTGTTTTTTGGGGGGAGTTGATTGTCTCAGATTTTGGAAGAAAGGTTGATCGTCCCTGTGGTCAAGAGTGGTTACATCTGTGTGATGAATAGCATCTCATAACCTCTAAGCCTTTATGATTGGATCTGGGAATGAAGAACTATGAGCACTTCACCAGTCTGCAACAGCACATACTGTACTCTCCTAAGACCAATAGGGGATTCATGTAAAATGAAAAAAAAAGTGGATTAGTGCACTAAGAGGACTGAAAATGATCATTTTCTAATGCTGTATGACATTGACTCTATAGCTCCGATATTGTTTTTCATGGCAACAGTGTTTGCTGCCTAAAAACTCAATCCCAAATCTCACGTTTTTGTTTTGTGTTTTAAATTTCAACACAAGTCCAGCAACAAAACACAGTTTTTATGTCGAAATGGGTACAATATTGTTATGAGAATTCTTATTTTGCTTTGACTAAAGACAAGCTAAACACTTATCACAGACAATATCAGAACCAAACCCCCTCACCTCTCTGAGGCAGTGTGGAGGGATGGTAGCGATAGTGTGGGTGTGTGTGTGAGGAGGTGATCCTCCTGTCAGTGATCACTGTGTACGGGATTAGATCAGGCTAGATGAGATTAGGGATTGTTTGGGAATAAACATTCAATATGACTCCGAAAACTAATCCGTGCGCAAGAGCCTCTGGCCTTCTAATCTGCTGGCAGGGAGAGGAGAGGGGAGAAGAAGAGAGGAGAGGATTCCAAATTCAGATTCCATCCATTCTAAATCTACATTTCACAGATAGGATGTGACAAGCAGCTACAATATTTACAATGCTAGTAGAGGTTACTGGATGTCCAACTGGGCATAAGTATGTGGAGTCATGGCACTGGCCTCACTATATAGCTGCTTGGTTCTCAACTCCAGTCTAACCAAACTATTTTGGATGGTTCCATACAATTGTCTTTGTCTTTTGATGTGGTGTTATCCCTTGTCATCTTCTTATGATAATAATATGGCCATATGTGTATAGCATCTCTTTAAAAAACCTACAAAATACTGTTGTTACATACAACATGTTAAACAATGAAAAAGGATTTCCTCAGAGCTGGTGTTATTGAGCTGAAGAAAGTTGTCAGCCATCGAGCCTTCCATCCTTTTGTCTGCCAAGCAACTATGGAGGCGATAAAGGGGGGTTTTGTCATTAGTTTTTATGGGCAGATAGATCTGTTTGTCATCAGTATAGAAATGGAACTGAATGTTGTGTTTACATATTGCATCACAGAGGGAGAGCACCCTGCTGGAGACCCGAAAAAGAGGGACCTAACAATGAGCCCTGGGGGATGCCAACGGAAAGAAGCCAGTGATGATGCAGAGTCGTCTACTATAGTCGTATACTGGGAAGATTATGAGATATGCTAAATATATATAGTGATAGCGAAAGTGTGGTTACAGCTAAGACATAGTTTTCTGACACCTCATTTACCCAGATAGGAGTTTCTACAACACATGCAACAACAGCCAACAAGTGATTGCCGAGACAGGGGACCCACCTTCTGTTCCCTCCTCTCTCTTCTGAAGCACTTACCAGGTCAGGTGACTGACATATTATGTAGACAATGATTTCAAATCTAGTACATTATAATTTTCATGGATTTTATAATACCTCAACTTGGAAATTAAGACAGATTATGTAGTTTTACACAATTTACTCTTTGTATCGACTGTTTATATGCCTATTTATAAATCTGACAAGAGCAAGAACAGTCACCTTCTATTCAGTTGTCATTTATGTCTTGGCTAATATTTTGATTCTAATGTTCCTTTCCTTTATTGAAAGAAAAAAGACTGGGTGAAGTACACTGCAGTATGTTTCTTATTATTATCATTTAGCGAGAGCGAAAGACAAAGTCAAGACTTGGTCTAAGGACAAAAACCCTTTTTATTTTATAAGATGGCATTAAAATCTTTGCAGTGGCGGTTCTTGTCCTGCATTGTCCTTAACTCCGTGCACAATTCCAATGATATGTCCTCACTTGTTTTTGTGTGTTTCCTTTTTGGTCAACACATTCTAAAAAGTGAAAAAGATTGACAAGTCAATTTGAAAATGTGATGTCATTTATGGTCTTTTATGGTAACATTTTATAAGCTGGCCAGAGTCCAAGTCTGGCTCAATCAAAAAAGTGTTGGCTCAAAAGCTGTTGCAACCCATCTCGTTGCCTTCTGTAACTTACACAATCGGAAATGAAATGTGTAACTTGCTGAATTAAAATGGACCGGCCGGCTCACGTTTAGAGCAGCCTTAAAACGTGAACACACATACACACGCACACACACACACACACACACACACACATTCAATCAATTCTTGTCTCCGCTATCAATCCATATCTCGATCGTTGGGCCTCCTGATGTGAATAAACTGGGCTATAGGCCTAACAGCAACCCAATACTTTATATATTTCACCGATGTCAAAGTGTCAGAATGAAGTGCTGCTTGCTGGCACTTGCTGAATTTCTCCTGTCCCTTCTGGCCAAGTGTAGCTCAGGTTTCATCTGCCTGTCGATGTACAAAAGTGTGAGGATGAAAAGTTCTGCGACCTGTCAGATAGGATGCTATTTTCAGTGTGTCAGTGATCATGCATTTTTCCACATAACAAAATCTCATCGATTTCCCGGAGAGACGACTGAAATTTGTTCGGGGCAAATCACCTTTTGTTCGACTTTTTATAAAGCCTTTTTAGTGACAGCGGTGCAGCAATCAGTGGGAAACGGAGCAGCAGGGTTCTTGTTCAACTTGCAACAGTAAAGGGGGTAAAGACTCAGGTAACCAGCAAGTGTAATTACGAGTACGCCTGATCCCTGTGAAAGCTCTTCCCGGCCACTTTCTCCCCTGCACCGAAGGCTTTGGCACGAGTGGCGGAGAGGGTCACTGTTTAATAATGAACAGGTCGAGCCGGCTGTAACGGATACATACACCTGCTTTATACATCAGTCAATTACCTAATTAGAACTCTCCCTCAGGGGAAAGCTAATACCTCGTCCTGGAGCAGGACGACAACCCCTTCCATGCGAACAGAGGCGCTCACAAGACAAACAGATACCTGTATGTGTGTGTGTGTGTAGTCGCAGTTTGTGTGTGTGTGTGTGTGTGTGTGTGCGCATTCACATGTAAGTGTGAGGAACAATAGGCAGGGGGTCCAGTATTTCTTTGCACAGATCAGGTACCCAAGGACACTCATGGGAAATTGTGCTCTATACGACTGTGATCCAATAACAATCCTTCCTCTGCCCAACTCCTAACACACGTTGCCCTCAACCCCTCACCATTTATCCTGCCATGAGAAAGTGATCTATGTAAACCCATATGATGGGTCTTTCATGCTCCTTTTCAGAGGGCACAGATTACACAAATGGGCGCAGATGGTGGGTCAACAGTCAACAGTGTTCGTAAGGACTATTTCCTCTGAAGAAAGAGGTTTACCTCATCACAGTTTAGATTGTTTACTTTTTGAATGTGATTTTAAATGTGATTATTCAATGCTGTGAGAACTTCACTTAGCCTCTACTGTATTGACGTGGAGGCATACATCTCAAATATTGTTATAAGTTACTTAAAAAATGCAATCAGTCATACTTATTACTCATTCTAGAAGTTAAAAGTACAGTAAAAGTAATCAACAAGGAGAGTAAGCAGTTATGTTAGTCATTCTAACAGATGAGAAGTTACCAGCTAACGCTAACCTCCAGCCCTGCATCACGCTAACCAGAAAATCGCATGTACCATTTATTCTGGCAGATGCATCTGGTACCCCTCCTATTCTTACGGCTCTTCCCCAGTCCTGGTTTGCAATGTGTGAATCATAGCTGCCCATCTAATATGGGATGGGTAGGATACATTGGACTGATAGAACATTCTCTGAGCTAATGGGCTTTAATATGATTGGTAGTATGACCAAGCAGTGTAAAATTCAGTTATTTCAATCTGTTTCTTAACATATTTTAGGCAAGGAATTAGCTACCCTGTAAATGAATCCTCATTTATATAATATATAATGTTTGTTTTGATTTTCATAAGGCAAGGGCACTACTGCACCGTAACAAGTAACCTTGATAACTCGTGACTTTCAGCTAAATGCGGAAGCCAGCTTCGTAGTAGCTGTAGTGTTGAGTTGAGGATATTATACCTGTCTGCTATCTTGGACAGCAAGGTACAGCAAAACCACGTGGACAAACCGCATGCAGAACTTTAGTAAGACCAACAATTTGTCAAGTTTATTTATGATTACTAGTGCACTGCCCGTAGGAAATATGTATTCCTATAGAAAAGTGGGAGGTTAAGTAGCTTTTTCATGGATGGCCAAATGAGGCTGTGTTTGAAGGTGGGACGTCAGGGATATTTAGGTTTGTTGTGAAATCTGATATTACAAGGTATAATTGGCCGTTTTTGACTATTTTTGATTTTGTCGTTATATTTCACCTTAAAAACTATTTACTTGATGTCATTATTTTCAGCACAACCTCACATGTGTGACTGTACAGTTATTTTTTTATTTTGACATACTGTATTAACACAATGGACCTAAAATCACAAAAAAACATAAAATCCAAGTAGAAAAAGTTAGATTTTTTTACTGTGAAAACCACAAATATGTTTAACAAACCATTTTTTATTACTTATAATGCAAATATAAATTGTTGTTTGCTAAATATGTGCATACATTTTAAGAATTTACAAAGTTATATGTAACTATTTACATTTAAATGCAGGCAATGCTCAGGTCTGCCTGAGCTCCTTCCCGCTGAATGTAGAGCTGCACTGCCTGCTCCACATTCAGCAGTCTCCTCATTGTTTTGACTCATTAAACAAAAAAACGACTCCACTACGCACTAAACACACTACACTAAACACTACACAACACAACACACTAACTATACACTCCAAACACGCTAAATGTCACAAATCTCTCAACTCTCAATATCGCTGTCTCTATCGCTGTCTCTACACTGACCGTCGTTGCCTGTCATTCATCCGCCTACGTCCCTCCCACTACTTCCCTGTTCCTCAACAACCAAACTTGCTGCTTGGACACTTTCGTGACAAAAGCCAGTTTTTACCATTTCTTCCTGCACCAGACACAAAGCAAACGTGACGGCAATGTTCACGAAAAAGCGTGGCGGACATTATTTACCCTAAGTCCGGTTTTGGACGTGCCGGTGCGTCCGGTCCGTCGACTCGGAAGGTGGGCCGTGTGGGTGGGCTAGCGGCTAGCAGATAGCTACACACAAACATCCACAGATTCCGATTCCACTTTGTTGTCCACACGTCTCCGGATCTCCTCAGACCCGAACAGACTCGGTCCGGACTCGTTTAGTCTCATTAATCCACAACAGTTAGTTTAGATGCACAGAACAGAACGGGACTGAACTGCCGGTAAAAATCCTGGTCCAGCTCACGCTGCTGCAGGTATAAATACGCTTGTTTCTTAAGGTATGTCGTGGGTTTGAGCTCTGCAGTGTTTGGCTCTGGTGCGCACGTGACTGTGGTGGCTCCGGTGGACAATGCTCGCAGAATTTGTAAAGCATTTATGAAATAATTTATTAACGGTATCATTGCAGTCCAAACAAATCCGACGTCGCGCACCCTTGAACCAAGCAGCAGCCATGTTGAAACTCTCAGGTCAGTCTGATCCTGATCCGCAGAGATATTTGAGGAACAGATACACACACACACAGACAGACAGAGATTCCTTGCTTTTATAGAGAGATGTTTACATAGGCTAATGACAGAGGAGCACAGTTGCCTGTCATAGAGGGGCATTTTTGTTAGTGTCCATATTGCTGTTTTTGTCCTAAAAATTGGACACATTTTATTTTTATGCTTCAGTTACTGTATACAGTTCTTAACTAAACTGAAAACTAAAAAAAACGTACTGTGCTATGACGGGCAACCATGCACCGCTGTCTGAAATAATCATAAGCATATGTAATCATTATAATGAACTACTGTAACTGAGCAAATTGCAGGTTTTACTGTTGTTTTGTGTGTGGCTTGTCCAAGCGGTGTAGCCATACTGCGATGAATCATTCACGCTGCTCTTTGTATTAATGTTACAAAACTATGACTCAGTGGGAGCTAGAAGTAAACATTTCATCTATTTTTTTAAACTGTGCATATTCTGCTGTCATGTTAACAAACTCAGCACTCCCACCTCGCTTTGATTGTGGGTCCTTCAACTGAGTCCAGAGGAATTTTGGTTTGCGATGACACCCATTGGAAATCAAAAAGGGAACACTGAGATTCCAGACAAATATGCGTTTGAGAAGGCTTTGTTTCTGCCCTCAAAAAGTCAGAATTGTTTTCAGTCAAACTTCTCAATGAAATACAGTTAAGGAGCCACACTCCAAAAATGTTTACATGTTAGGGTCCAAACATTTTACACTGAAATCCTAGTAATTGTCATTACTCCAAAAACTGCCCAACACTGAAAGGTAAACCACTACAGTTAAGATAGTGTAATTTCGGTTAGCCAGCCCATTAAGGTGGATGTTTCCACCTATAGGTGCCTGTGTCAAGGTGTTGCCGATTGATAATATGATCAGACAGTCTGCTTGCATGGACAGTGTGGGATCTGCTTGGGCCACCAGCTGCTCTGAGGCAATCAGGGACACTTCAGCTGTGATTAAGTCACATACTTCAGCCTCTGGAGGATGGCAGGAGGGGTGGGGGGGTGGTGGGGAAAGGGAAGAGAGGATGAAGGATGAAGCTCTCGCATCACAAAGAGGGAGTGGACAAGGGTTGAACGTTCAGGATCACTAATGTTAGTCTATACATCCTCATCTAGGTTTCCCTCATGACCTCTGCCCCGCCCATTCCTCTCCATCACACAGTCGCAAAAAAAAAAAAAAAACACTCTCCTGACCTATAAGCAGCCAACACCAACCCCGACTGCTCACGTAATGTTTTTACCACACGGCGAAATCAATTTCTGCTTATTATTAGCAGCTACAGTGTAAATATCTGTACTGCGAGAGTGATGGATGGAATAGAAAGACGAAAAAGAGGACTGAGATTGTGATGGTAGGTGGTGGGGGTGGGGGGGTCGGGGTCATGGAACGTGCTCCTAAAAATCAATGTTCACAGGAGGACTATTAGGTTATTGAGAAGTGGGATGACTGATTGGGGGCTGTACTGTGTGTGTGTGTGTGTGTGTGTGTGTGTGTGTGTGTGTGTGTGTGTGTGTGTGTGAGTGCACATATACTTACTGTAAATTACCTCACAAGTTTTAGACTTTGGAGTTTTTGTATTCCAAATCACACAAATCCAAGACTCACAGTTTTAACCATAAAATGAGACATCTTAAATAAAACAGATGATCCTTCCGCTCCTGTTTGATTGGTCCCTCATTCTTAAGACAGAAAAAGAAAGTGAGCGACCATGCCCACTTCTGCGAAGTAACCAGAAAGGAAAGAGGAATGTGGCCTGCCTCAGCGAGAAATCCCAAAGTGCTTGCCGACTCCTAGCTGCTAATACAACTAATGCAGTAATGTAAGGGCCAAGGCGATTAATGAGAGCGCTCTGCCCCTGACATCTCAGACACCCTAATGTTGCTGCAGCGTCTCCCGAGCCGTGCTTTAATCCATCACCGGTCCCTATAACCCAATTATGGCCTGACGCTTTACTTTTAGCTCCTCTACTGGGTCCTTCACACACATCTATAAAAGGGCAAACATGCACACACACACACTTAGACAAGAGTGTTTGAGCGTCGTCAGACAAGCACATTTTACAAAAAAAGAAAAAAAAAAAGGCTTGACAGAGACATTTGTGCACACACACACACACTCATACAGAAGATACCCAGCATGGATACTTGCAGAGTCAGGTTAGCTCAGAGGAGATTGTTCCATTGTCAAAAACTGTCTCACACACCAATATAATAATATATAATGCCCCGATAAACATAGTTAATCAGCTGCTAAGGTCCATAATGCCGTATATTATAGAGTTGAGGCCTTTAAATTAGGGCCTTACTTTAAAGCAACAATGTGTACCTTTCTGCAGAAAGAAAGGTGATTGTTGAGTCTCTTCCCACCCACCTACACACCCACCCACCCATCCATCCATCCATCCATCCATCCATCCATCTTTTATAACCACTGGGAGAGTGGCATGGTACCCCACCATCTCATTCCAAGATCGTCACATACCAATCAAAATCAAATACCAGATTGGGTCTTTGGAGTTTGAACCCAAAGCATTGGGAATGAGTCTCAACAATCAACAATTTTTCGGCATAGTAACTTCTACAGTTGGTTACATACTGTTGTTTTAATGAACTCTGATTACCACACTTAACTAACTTCCTGCCCTTCTAATGTCATCCCCATAAAGCGCCTTTCTTGTTATGACTGTAATCGTAGCATGATGCTACACCAACATGCCTCATTCCGTGAGGTCCATCAGTGCTCTGTTCTAGCTGAGGGGGCGTATGTCTTGCATTTTTCATGAGGTCCCCCGTGCAACATTTATGATTCACCCTGAGGGCTTTAAAACAATACTTGACTGCATCTCCCTCCAGGCTAACCCAAACATCTGGATCACACTGTACATAAGGGCGACTTGATATGATGCAGGAAGTGGAAGAGCAGCTCTGGACCCTCCCTCGCTCCCCCTCCACCTCTCTGTCCGTCAGTTATGTCATATGCAGAGTAACAGCTCTGTCCATCAAGAGATCTATGTGCTGGCTTCCTCTAAATCAGGTGGATTGACTCCTTAAGAGTTACTGGAGGAGCCTACTTCCATTAGCCACTCCCAACAGCAAATTAACTTAAATGTGCCCGCTCAATAAAGTTCAAGACAATCATTTGCATGTCAATGTCCTTTTTCTCTCAAGGCCTACAGCTGACTCATGCAAATCCTGAGATTGCTGGGATTCCATTGCACCAATACCAATTAGCCAGAGAGCTAATTGGTTAGTTTGGAGAGAAATGTTGCACTCCGCTGTTTAAAAAAAGAAATCAACAGGAACCTTTTAGCTTTTAACAGATAAATGCCAGGATTGTGTACAACTTCAGGTACATCTGGTTGCTTTCTTACCATGGTATTTTAAATTTTTTTTGGATATATACCATTTCAAAACATAACTTTTAGTCTCAACTGCCTGATAACTGACAACATAAAGTTACATATGGGTAAGGTCAGGGTTATAACATTCATTGTCAGTGTCCTTGCACAATCAGTTTTTTACTCCAAGTTTCTGTTATGTCTGATACGCTGCATCCTCTTTTTGATGCTCCATCACCCTTTTCCAAAATCTCTTTATAGCTACTTCTCATCTCCTGCTACTCATCTGCCATTCTGATGAGGAACTGGTCCACTTTTGGTCCTTAAAGTCTATGTTACATCATCAGTTATTGTGTTCATACAAAAATGGCGATGACAAAGAGCGCTCTAGAGGGTGTTAATATTGTACGTTAACATAGGAGACATATACATACAGAGCAGCTGCGCTAAAACAATTCTTGCATGCTTAACTAGCCGCTAGGTATACTTTATGCAAATGCGTGATTCTGTGACGTAGTGTGATTTACATGGAAAAATATAAAATACAAAAAAAAATATAAAACACGGAAGGAAAGGAAAAAAAAAACGTAAAAGCATAATAGGTCTTCTTTAAAACTGTGTGTATCCACTCTGGAGGCTGTTCAGGTTAGAGAAAACTTACCAGGCAGAGGTGAGCAGAACAGGAGCCCTAAAAGGGAATTATATTTTTGTGTATTAGACAAAAGGATTTAAAACTGTTCCTCCTCAGTGCTAGCAATTGGCCAAGTAAAAAGATCTGGATGATCACAGTGACTCTGTTTTACTGCGCCCTTCTTCTTTCCTCCCTCTCATGTGTTTATACACAGGATCTCTCTTCGCCTCCAGCCCCTGGGCGTCTTCAGCATCAGATGTCATCCTGCCAGAGACAAAGTAAGTCAGACAAACACGCAGGCCGGACCTCTGAGGAGAACCTTGCCGCATGCTCAAGTGCTATAAGTGCCCGGGAGTCGTCTTACAAGAAACACTTATTGCATTTTGTATTGAGCATGATGTTATGAAAAATTAATACTGTGATGGTGTGTCCTCCTCTCCTTAGCCTCCCTCTCAGTGAGTCTGTGTGTGTACATGTAGATGCACATGCACTGTCTTACTTTCTGTATTTATGTAAGGGGAAATGCATGTGCTTGTGTGTGAAAATGTGAGGCTGCAGACGTGGTATTCTTGCACTGGTTAATTGTATAATCATATGCATATCACAGAGGTTTCCATCTCTAGAGGCCTAGTGTTTTGGTCAAAGAGCCGATGCTGGATTCCCAGCTGCACTGTTGTCGATAGTAACTGCGCAGGCCTCCTTCCATTTGCTGCATTAGACACTTTATTCCCCCCGGTTAGTGCATATATTGACTCCACTATTGGCAAAACAGTAGTGAAAATATACTACCTTAAAGTGAATTGATATGTGTGCAAAAACAGGAAGATACCGTGCACAAAATCGAAGTGCCTTACGGTAGTTTATATGAAACATATTGTGATATTTTATACATTAACGACTCGCCAGGATATCATGTTACGTAGTTGAACTTTAGCAGTAACAAAGAGTATTTTAAACTGAGCTCACGTCAGTTCTTAGGGGTAAAAAATGCTCTCTGCAACGCTCCCACCAGTTCAGTCCATTTTCCCATCTTTATTTCATTTCATTTTGGAAAATTAATGCGGCCAACCTGTACTCCTTAAATGATGATGGATTATTTTAAGTAGATCAAAGCAAATCTTATAAAAAGGGATTGCACATGAAAACAATGTTCTCTGCAATTTTCCTAAATATACGTTTCCAAATCTGTGCTGTGGTATTGGAGAGGATTAGGGTTTTTTCTTAACCCTTTTTTCCCCCATGTGATTGTTAAAGAACATTTGCTGCTTAAATATGTATTTTTAATCCCTTTAAAATACTGTGTTCTGCCATTGTGCATGTATTTATACCAGGCAGCATTTATTCTTTTCCCAAAATTTGTGTGAAAAGTCGGACAAAGGCTGCCAAAATATATTTTTGTAGGGGTCATATATACCTACCTTAAAGAATTGCCTCACCTGGGCCCTATGACTGAGCTCTCTGTGTCGATGTTTGGCATAATGTGGAAACAAAAAGCAATCAACAGTAGGTGGGTTCTACGCTGAGTGGCTGCTGTGGTTTAAGGTCCGTGTGTTAGATCATTAACAGCTGTGTTGGAGCTGGGAAACAGTGGTTTGTAACCCCTGGAGGTGGGACACCAACACTTAGAAGACAGTGGGTCAAGTAGAAGAAAAAGCCACAATTAGGTTTGCAGAAACCAGATCTAGGTGACTAGGGAGCGATCCAATAATAAATCCTCCAGCTGCTTGCTGTTGCTGACAAGAAACCTTCTCTTCTCTTCTCTTCTCTTCTCTTCTCTTCTCTTCTCTTCTCTTCCGGTATTTCTAGAAATAGGCATCAAGCCTCTCTAGACATTGATGGATGGACTGTGAACTCCTGACCCAATGAAATGTAACAAGAAGGACTATCACAGCACAGCATGAAGTGTGTCAAAGGTCACAATGTTTAGTTAACAAGCTGCCTTGGCATTGTAACACTAAATATACCGCGACACGCACAGGTTTGCATCCTCGTATGTGACAAAGGCATGCTGACATAAACACTAACACACACACTACAGAATAGTGGATCACTTATTTGCATGCACACATAGCCATGGTCCGGTGCAGCCAGTGTCAACTGTCAACTGCCCCAAAGGCTGGAGAATGAAGCTGATGCTAGAATGCTCACATTGATAACGCTAACATGCTAAGGTTTAGCAGGTATAAGTTTATTTTCATCATCTTAATTTAGTGTGTTAGCATGACACCATTTGTACAGATCAGCTCAACAGACTGTATTTCAAACCTACTTATTCATATACACCGATCAGCTACAACATTAAAAGCACTGACAGGCGACGTGGACGGCATTGATCATCTCGTTACAATGCAATGTTCTGTTTGGAATCGGCACTCTCCGATAAGCAGCGGCCACCCCAGCAGGAAAATGCACCCTGACACACCACAAAAACTGCTCAGGGACGCCTAGAGGATCGAAACAAAGAGCTCAAGGTGTTAAATGGGCCTCCAAATTCCCCAGATCCCAATCCGATCAAGCGTCTTTGGAATGCGCTGGAACAAGTCTGATCCACGGAGGCCAAAGGATCCACAAAAAAGGTCCCCATGCCAGACACCACAAGACAAAACCAGAGTCATTATGACCATGCTTTGACAGGTCAGAGCTGTTTTGGCTGTGCACAATATTAAGTAGGTGGTTTCGATGTTGTGGCTGATTGACGTATATCCTTTTCTGTTCCCCGACATCAGCTGGGAATTCTCTTAATTTGGGAACCATGGATATCTGGACCAAAACTGAATGGCCAACCGACAGCTTGGCATCGTCATAATTAGAGCCATGCAGCTAGCATCAATTAAGTTTTTTAGAATCACATTTAAGGTTGTAAATTCAACTTGATGAAGTAAAATCGAGTGTGGTTAGAGTGGCTTCTTGAAATGATGGCTGTGATTTTGCAATGACAGTGATTTGTGCTGCTCGCGTTGCTTCATGGAGTAAGCCCGAAATGCTTGTATTCCCCAAGAGGAGGACGAGGGTAGGAAGGAGGAGGAGGATGGGATGTACTGACGTGAAGCTTGTGTGATGGAACTGAGTATGTCCTGCCCTCAAGGTAAAACAGAAAGAAAACATAACATGTCAAAGGCTCATAGTTAAACACTCAGATAAGCTACTGTTCAGCGCCTGTGGTGTGATGCTCCACATTTAATTTCTTATCTGTTTGGAGAATATGAACAAAGGCTTGGGGCACTGGCGATATCGCCTCCTCAGCCCCTGCCCTCCGACCCCTACACACTCTACATAATAATCTTAATGACCCTCTCTTCTATTCTTTTCCCCATATCCTCGCTTCCCCCACCCCGACCCCTCCCCTCTTTCCGTCCAGTCCCCGATCCCAAGTTACTTCCACCACAGCGGAGACGGCTAAACACACCCCGTTACCACTCTCGAACCACACACACTCATACACACCCTAAGGGTGAACCCAATAGGTCCGCAGTGCGTGGGTCGTAGCATCTCCCCTTTCGACTCCCCACCTCAGCGTGTTTCTTGATCCTGCCTCTGGGGCTGAAACATGGACACAGCTCCCTTTCTCCTCTCTATCCGGTCCAGATAACCTTATGTGTTGGACAGGGTGAAGGGAAACCCACAAATAATAAGCATGTTCGCCGTTGCTGAGAAGACAATGGGCAGCTCGCCCACTACTGGCATCATCTCAGGGTTTTTCCCTGAGCCAAAGTGATGATGAGGTGTTGGGGCAGTCTATTGGGGCCGGCGTCAAGGTAAGCCGAGGGTTACAGAGAGTTTGAATGTATTACATCTTCGAGGACTGCGTTCAAGTAAAACACTGAAATGCTCCGGGGCAAAACAGGCCAGTGTGTGTGACCATGTGTGCTTGTCTTGTTTTCCATCTCAATTACAAAGGGACAAGTGAAGAGGCATTCTTATATTTGTATAATTAAGAGCGTGAAAGTCAGGCCCTTTTCATATTTTCAAAGCGTGTTTTGTCCTTCAAATGAATGTGCAAAGGGTGAATATATTATGTTTTCCTATGCTGCTATTGATTCCACGTATCTGCCCACTCAAGCCTCTCAAGGCCAGCATTAAAATGTCTTGCTTCCTATCTCCATCTTTAATTGATGGTGGATATTGCTCTTATCCACACACACTCAATTCTCTGCTCTTCACTCCTTGATATTAAGTGTGTGTGAATGTGTATGGACTGTAAAGGCTGCTTTTATACTCCACTGGTTTCATTCTTGGCCTGTCATGAATAAGGCAGTTATGGCCGCGTTAAGAGCTTATGGATTAAAAGGAGGATGTGCTCCGTGAGTGCAAGACAAGACATTAGGAGCTCTTTATTAGCTAATCACATAGACAATGGGCTTAAAGCACTTGTATAAAACAACAATGACAAAGCCAGAGGATTATTTGCATGACCCGGTGATCGCTTGCTCCATTTGCATTAATTAAGTAAGAGGGTGGTGCTCTGCATTGCAATTAAGAGTGCTGCTGATATATTGAGGGGATAGAGCCTACTGTTGGAGATTAAAACATGGAACAGTTAAGACATGAGAGCATAAGAATGGCAGTTTTTCCGCCATTTTGGTCCAGACCATAATATCTCTCAAAGATTACTATGGAGTTTTGTAGATATTCTGGATCCCCAGAGGATGAATCGTAATAGCTTTGGTTACATCCTGACTTTCCATCTAGTGACAGTTTTTTCTTCAGTTTTAGGTGAAATGTCTCGGTAACTACAACTCTGATTTCCAAAAAGTTGTGTTGCTCTGTAAAGCATGCTTTATTTTGCAATCAAACGGTATAACAGTGTTTCCTCGCTCATTTAGTAATATCCTGTGTAAAACCATGATTCACAAAGTGTAGAACCTCACCCCGTCCTTGCTAGTGAACAACCGAGCCTTTCTAGGACGCCCCTTTCATACCCAATCACAAACCAAAACCTGAAATAATGACTTTCTCTGTCTTTTCCAGCCTCCGCCCAACTTGTTTGAAATTTGTTGTTGGCATTAAATTCAGAATGAGCATATATAAACAAAAGAACAATGAAGTTGATGAGATTAAATGTTAATATGTTGTCTCTGTACTATTTTCAGTTGAGTATATGTCAAAAATGATTAGCCAAATAACACATTGTCTGTATTTGTATCAGGGCTGTATTTAATGGATTGAAATGAAAGTTGGTACAGATATCCACGGCGCCCTGGGGATGGATTTGAACAGCTTTGGCGTCTGCCTGACTCTTGATTCAGTCCCATCATCAGGTCTTAACTTAAGTATGTAACAGTATCACATCATGGCTGCCTATAGACGTGCCAAGAGAGCAGAGCATGGTGTCACCAGTCAGGTTCAAGGTCAGCTATTACTATTTGTTTTATGTGTTATTAAAGCTGTTTTTACGTGTGTGACATCATCCCGATGTAAGGTCGACTCAGTGTGCAGGACAAGCAGGAAAAACACCAAGGCTGCATCCAAATGTCCAGACTTCCCCCCCTTCTTCACTCATGGACTTTTTTCGAGGATGCGCTTGCATAGTCCGGAAGTGCTGAGGGCCGTCTATACCCATATTTAAGGGAGTTCAATACATACGGACGGGACATTTAAGTTTGAAGTGTTTGAATATCACAGCGAAATATTTCAGTATTCCAGGTGATAAAGGGTCATAATGAAGCGTGATACAGAATGTATATGTGCATCTATAGAAATATAGAACAGAAAGTATGTCTACTTGATGTTAACATTGTATACCTCTTCAGTGTTACTGGTATACGAGATTTTAATAGGCATTTAAAATGTGAGAGAATCCTCTTGGTCACCTGTCAATCTCTGAACATGTTCTCAAGCTATCAACTGTCCATCAGCGGTTGACAGCGTGTGGATGGGAGGCGATGAGAGGCGAGTAGACAGATGTGTGGCCGTTATATGACTCGGGTTTTTATCATCTTTCATCCCCCGCACCCCCCTGCCTAGCAATGATTACAGAGCTAGGAGGAAGTTTAGCACACGTCTGTGATGTGAAAGCCTGACAGGGCCTGCCTGTCCACACAGGCCCAGACACCACGCGCAGGCCAACAGAAGTTCAGACATTACTTGACGTCTTTATTGCAACACTGTGATGGAAATTAGTAGACTTAGATTTAAGCGTATTATCTTAGGAAATCTTGGTGTCATGTTATTTTCCTTTAAATCTAATTATAACATTTTTTCATTTATAGGTTTTAACAATCAGATTCAGAAAATGACAGCATGCTCGGAGGGCATTTAACCACACACCTCTGCATGGATGTGTCATAATTTTGGCATTGGGATGAAATCAGGTCACCTAACTTGTTAATAAACTGTGATCATCAAGGGTGTGTTTGTATGTGTGTGTGTGTGTGTCTGTGTCCTTGGGTCCTCGTATGGTGAATTTTACACAGCGTGTGTGTGAGTGTTCCCCCGAGGGCATGGCTGCAGTAATGATTTACTAAATGTCAAATGAACAGTAGTGGGGAGAAAACACCATGCAGGCGCGTTGGCTGGAAGCTCTTCAGCATTTCACGCCCTGATTGTGAGACAGCTCCTTTGGTCAGCACACAGCACCGAGGCGGCAGCGTGTCCTGAGAATATTAGTGCCTAAGGATTCCATGTGCACACTCCTGGTCACTTAAAGCGCCATACTCGACTCTTTACATAAATAGATGAACACACACACACAATCGGTGGTGTGACATATAAGGTCAAGACGAGCTTAAATGGACTCGATCTTGAACATCCTCTGTACGATACGTCCCCCTTTTCCTTCTCCATTTTCTCCACAGTTGCCACCAAACGCTGAGCTCCATCCCTGACAGCTTTTGAGTAGAAAAGAGCACAAACCATCTGCGCAATAATAGCTTTTATGAGTTTGTCCCTCTCATAGAGAGCATGCGGTCTCCTGGGTGGGCATCACAGGCGGCGACAGCTTGATGTGGGCTGAGAGGTTGCCATGTCGGCCGTCTACCCCCTCTCAGGCTCATCTCCAGGGTCCACAGAGACTGTGAAGAGAGCCCTATCACCAGCGCGCATGTTGCCTAATCACTTTCTTTCTCTCTTCTCTTCTTCCTCTTAGCATCTCAGGCTGCCATTCGCATTTGCACTCTTTCCCCACACCATCATTTATTTATTTATCCTTTTTTTTTTTTACAGTGTTGTTTTCCTCTCAGCACTCTGATTTTTCCCGATTTGTGAGGAAAAAGGACCCAGATGGCACCAAAGGCGAGGTCTCAGACACGCAAAATGGAAATAGGACACACAAATAGCACATTCAAGAGCAAACGGTAGTCAAACAACATCTTTTACCATTAATGCTCCTCCTGTTATTATCTCTCCTGACATGCGTTTGTTGACCACCAGTCTGAGAGGAGTGGGTGGGTTTGTCAACCAATCCATTCTGCCAGCAGAGACTTTATGCAAATGTAGGTCATCATGCTTGGCACATGCGACTGGTGTGAAGGGGCAACATGACAGAGAGGCGAGCAGCGAGGGGGGTGTGTGAGTTATGGAGGCAGAACCAGAGATAGGAGGTGAGTGGTGGGTTCACTCTGGTAATATGGTGGCTAGTTATCTTGAAGTGACAGCGGGTTTCAATAATGAGAGTGACCTCCTACAGTACCTGCACTCCCTCTTTCACACTGAGACATACATTGCCTCATCCTTGATGAATCCCGACAGCTTGTTTGAAGGGTCCATGGTGGGAGGGTGGTGGATGGGGTGCCGGTTGCTCCACCAGGAGTGGTGGTGGAAGCAGAAAAATATGGCTTCGCTTTTACAATAAACTCATCTCTAAGTAAACATACAGGCACCCGCACATGATTAAGTGGCATCAGCGGGTTGACGACCGACCCCACCGCCTCCATCATCCATCCTGCAGCCAGACCTTTGTCCCCCCCCAGCATCGCTATCGTCTTCATAACAGAGCTTGCACCCCTGACAGGCCTCACCAAGCCTACATTGAAAGTTTGTGCCAAAAGAGAGAGTCTGCCAGAACTGCCCAGGGTCTGAGTGTGACAGTTGTCATAGCAACATGAGTGTCTCCAACATGAGTGTCTCATATCCCCCACAATTGGTCAGTGTTCGGTTGATGTGTAGAATCTTCAATGAGAATTTCCTTAGACTTTTTCTTTTCATGTCCCTCATCAGTCTGTGACATCTGAAATGTGAGGCAAAGTGAATTTGTTTCATTTTAATCATAGTATATTACATATCACAGATTTCCTTGGTAAAAATTCACAACATGTTTTCAATATGTTGTTTAAAATTTAAATCAAACACACCCCTGAATAATAATTTAGTACATTTCAAGTCAAGTAAAAGTTTATTGTAGCCCAATAGGACACAATATGTCTCAAGGGGCTGCACATAAAGTACAAGAATAATGAGCAACATTATCACAATGTATTAGAATTATAAAAAAAAAAACAAAAAAAAAAACACAGAACATCAAATACAAAATATATTGAATATTCAGAAATATATCCAATGTGAGTTAGCCAGGCTTGGAAAGAATAACGGAATACATGTAATGGGCTTAAGTAAGGTGCAAAAAGAGGGAAACTGCTAGTAAAGTTACAGTAAAAAACAATTTTAAAATAAAGAATGATCCACTGGTTCATGCACATATGCAAACATGACAAGTGAAACCAAATACACACTTGATATTAATGCTAAATAAAGGTCATGTAATTCATATTTCTTTAGTCTACTGAGGTAATGCGAAAGTAATGGAAAATAATCAAGTTACATTACTTTAATATTGTGATATGTTTTTTAACAGGTTATTTGTGACTGTATGAGAATAAAGTAGCCCTCCCAACCCTGAAGGTAAAATACAACATATACAATACGTACATGATATTGTTGTACATTCATACCTTTGATAGGATTATTGTACCTGAGGGGCAAAATATTTCACTTTTGCTAAACTCAAATATGTTTACTGAAAAACATTGCTTGAAACCCCTTTTTCACTTGCTTAAAGAAAATAACTTGCTCATTTGGGCTTTACGTGCATGGCCCATGTCATATAACTGTGTTTTGTGAGGAAAGCCTGCAGCGCGAACTGATGGACAGTGGGAGTGGGAGGAAGAGGGAAGTGATGAAAGGGGTCATAAAGCATGACTCCAAGGAAGGAAGACCTACAAAGGGAGATGGAATTCACATGTTTTCACACTTCTTTGACAAAGACCTGGCATAAATTGTTTGTGTTATGACCGACTCAAAGCATTTTTGAGATGAATGGAAACGTAACATTCGTGGATCCCTCGCTGGAAGTGTAGTCATCTATCATCAAAGCGAGCAAACACAATGGGAAATTTACAGTACTGGCTCCGCAGCCTGTGGACTAATCTGTGAGGCGGGGCTAGATTATTTTTTATCAAGTTATGTCAGGCTCATGTTAACAAGTCAGCAGATAAAACTTGGTTCAGTTTTTCTATATTTCATCATAGACTGAAGGTCATGGAATAGCCCGCTCATAAATTTTTTATGGAAAATGCCTTCAAGCGTACAAGACAGAGACAAAATCTCTGAGCAGGCGTACCTGACAGAAAGCAGATGCAGCCACATTAGGCTCGCTACTAAACATGTCTATCTTCAATTTCTCCTCAAAGGAATAATATTCCTGTTTTGTTTTATCCGAATGATAGCGTAGGTCTGATCTTCTAACTTCATGATCGGGACAAATCACATGTATTTACTGGATACAGATTATAAACTAGTCTGTACAGTGTATACCCATGCTTTCACGAAATGGTTTGACAATTCAGTTCATTTTTTTTCTGTCTTTAGGAAAGTAAGACGAGAAAATAGATACCTCTCTCATTTCTGTCCATTTAACATGACGCTACAGACAGTTAGCTTAGTTTAGTAACAGCAAGGAAAGATCGTGCGCCATCAAATCTTTCTATGGTGCCAGACTGTGGTGACATCTGTATTGAAGCTTATGGGAGATGGATGGAGAAACACACTAAACTTTGAACCTAACAATTTTAATCAAGACATTGTTCGGCTCCTGTTCACAGTGTAATTGGTCTGACCTGTCCCATTTGGTTGTGATACAATTAGCGCTGTCAATCATTGTGAAAACACAAATCTGTGGTTAGCCTACTCTCTGAGCTGTACTCTTTAATTTTCTGTAGGGTTTTTTTAGTCGTAGGATGCAGATATGTTGGTTTTGAGTGTGCTTCTCCATACATCTCCCATAGACTTCAATACACTGGCACCATGGCAAGATTCAGTTGACAATGAATGACCCTTCCTTCATTTTTAGGTTCCTTGGCGTCTAGGTAGACACACGTTCAGGAAAAACTTCCGCACGTAGTTCCTATTAAAGATGCAGACCTGGAGAGAAGATCAGTTGATGGTGGCTTGGTTTGGTGTTACAGCACACCCTCATATTAGCTAGCTAGCTGCTAGCTGTAGCTTCATATTCAACAGACAAATAGCGGCGTGGTATCAATCCTCTCGTGTAACTCTCGGCAGGAAAATGAAAGCAAGCAATGTTCATTGTTATCACACTGACATCAGCTTTTTCGTTGGGTTGTGCCCTTGAGTAGTATCTAAACTGCCATTTCCAGTTTTCAGTCTGTGTATTAGTCTCTAACACATTTGCTCATTTCTTCTCTTTTGTCGCCTCTTTCTTATCTTGATTTCTCTGCACAGAAGCAGACAGGTGTTCCTGATTGGTGTTGCTTTCCAGCACCGAGAGTGGTAAGGCAACACCTCCAACTCCACTTTTATCCATTTATCCTTCACAACTGGTATAGTAACACAACCACTGTCCACTGTGTGCGTGTGTGCGTGTCGGTCTGTCTGTCTGTGTAAGTGTGTCTCGTTCTTGCGTTTGGGGGCTGGGGGTTAGATTTCATCCTGATAGCAGGGGCAGCCGTGGAGGAGGGCCAAACATATGTTCCGAGGGCCAGGAACAAAAGCACTGACACGTTAGCCTTTTCACGGAGATGACCTTTCCGCCGCTCCCTATCCCAGCCTCTCTGCCTGCCGCTGTCCTTTTGTCTGCCAGCTCGCCCCAGGCCCAGCTCAAGCCGAGCGCTAGAATTTCTCCTCGTCTCCCCAAATCTCCCTTGACTAAATGTCAGGATTACATATTTCTCTGCTCACACTGAGGGCTTTAATTAGCACCACTGTGTGCATATATGTGTGAGCTTGTGTTTGTGCAAATGCATTTGTGCATGAGAGGGTGAATAAATATGCTTAAGTCTGTGTCACTTGACTGTATGGAGGTGTGTGTCACGTACACTTTTGTGACCACGAGCATTTGCCCATGTTTACCCCGTGTTCTGAGCAGATTTGTCCATTCACTGCCCCGTGACCTCCCTCACTCCAGGGCCAGAGTGGCTGACAGGGTGAAGGAGGGGGAAAGGTGAGAAAAAGATGGAAAATCACACTTAACAGTGGCAGCAGATCTGCTAATGTGCAAAAAAGTTCACGCACACACAGACACATGTGCACGCTGCTGACATGAAACCTGAGGCCACCGAAAAATGTACTCACACAGATGTCACTGTTGATCCTATTTTGAAGTTTTCCAGACATCGTAACATTTTAATGATGCATTTCTTCATAATTTTTGGAGTAAATTATGTTTAAAGCATCACTATTTTAAAGGAAACATATTAAGCTCAATGTCAGGTTTTATGATTTTACTTTGGGTTTCTACTAGAATACGTGTACATGCTCTAATGTTCAAAACACACATTGGTTTCACATACTATCTGGCGCTGCAGCCCTGTATCCCCCCTCTGTCTGAAATACTCGGTTTAAGCTCCCGTCTCTTTAAGGCCCCTCCTCCACGAATACCCAGTCAGCTCTGATTGGTCAGCTCACACACGCCTGACCCAGCACTGCTCACAACAACAGAGCAGCTGTGCTAAATCACTTTTTACATGCCAAACTAGCCACTTAGCACAATCTATGCAGATGTATGACTCTGCGATGTAGTGTGATGTCACAATGTTATGGACTTTGACCTTTTAAACTTTCAAGATCTTTCACATGCACGAGAACATGTCAAGGGGAAATGAACTCAAAAGCGTAATAGGTCTGCTTTAAGGTTAGCCTCTACATTTTGTGCAGCTGACCTTCAGGATAAACAATCTGCATGGTACAATGAATAATCAAAATTATGATATAGTAATAGTAATAAGGACATTCTCTACAAACTGCTATCAGCTGCAGTTGCTAACCTCTTTACTTTAACATGCTGTCATCATGAACCTGCATAAAAAGAGCTGTAGCTGAAAAGGTCTCTGGGTTCAGTATCTGTAGGATAATGATAGCATGTTAACATAAAGTCATTCCTTATGTGCAGCTCAGCTGGAGAATCTAATGCACTAATACAGGAGAATCGTCCTTCCTGAGGAAATCTTCCTGAACCAGCAGAGATTTCTTTCTCAATGACTTTTTCATATTGTTGCTATGGTTCCTTGTGTACATACAAACACTGATGATACTGACAGTTATGGAAGTATATGTTCCTATTATGTAAGCAGGAGGCCACAGTTTGTTTCACATCTTCCAGAATGGTTCATTTTAATAATAAATGGAAATTTTCAATTGTTCTCAGCTCGAGAGGCTATTTTGTGTCTACGGCCTGATGTTAATTAGGGAACAATGATTTAATAATTCACGCTCATCTACCCTTCCCACTGACACTGTTCTCAGCAGCCCTGCATCCACATATCAGCTTCATGGCATAATAACAAATCAAGAAAAAAAAAAAAGATTCACACTACAGTGGCAATACATAACACCAGCGAGACAAAGAATTTTCATTGTTCCAGGGCTGTTATAAATATCTAGAGGTTATGCTAATAGATATGGGACATGGCACAATGATTAGTATGTGTGTGTGTGTGGGAGAGACTGTGTGAAGGCACGTCACATCACACTGTCAAGACAGGCCCTTTCTCTCCCCTGTGCACTTGGAGAGGCTGGCAGTTACCCAGTCCTCCGTGAGCGCACGCCGCGGACTGGTTCTGAACTGGTTCCCTCACTCCGGGCTAGCCTGGGACCAAGCCCTGCGTCGCCTCTAATTAGGGGAGGCGCCCAGGCGCAGGCATAACGAGCTGATGAATAATTAGAATTGGAGGAAATTGTGCAGCCAGGGTGGCAAATCTGGAGGGACAAGTGCTGAAAACAAGGCAAGCGGCATTAAGTCCACAGTCAGTCAAATCTGTGAACTTGGCCAGCGGCGTTAACACTAGGCCTGTGTGAAGAGGAATAAAGCTCCAGCACTGGTGGCCAGCCAGCGCCTTGGTCAGACCCCCAGGGCCGATTAACAGAAACAAATAAGATGTGGGTGATAAATGAATCCATAAATTACAAGTGATGAATATTAATTCCCTCGTGCTCTGGCATTGTGGAAGCGCTAAACCATGTGCAAAAGGGATGCAGAGTGTTGATACCGTGATAGCGTGGCAACATTTTCGAGGCAGGATGTCAGAATCCCAATAAATGATTGACAGACATGTTTGGCTGCAAGTGCTGTTCTCACTTCCAGCACCCATGCTGAGGAGAAATTAGCCTAGCGAATCAGTGTGTGTGCGAGGAGTCAAAGCCGCACTGTTTGAGACCGTCATACCAGATGATCTATTCCATACCAAACGGAATGGATATTGTAGCTGAAGCTTCGCAGTAAGTATTCTAGGTGTGAATTTCCAAAAGTAGAACGCTGAATCATCGATGGAGTGGTATCAAAGTAAGGTGACAGTAATGATGATGGGGCGTTAGCAGGCTAGCATCCGGCTGACACAGTTTGGGTCAGTCTCTTCCTCTCGCAAACATCCCCCTCATTATCATGCACGGGGTCGAGGCTGGCGTGAGAGGGGGTGAACACTCCTCCCGAGGGGTCTTGATTGGGGTAGTAGCCGGGGAGTGACGAGGACGACCGAGGGGGAGAATCCAAGGACTGTGCCCCTGTGACGAACCCCTGACAGCCAACATGGCCGCCCGGCGTTAATTAGTGCTGGCCTTCCCCAGTCACCAAGGTTATTCGCGTCCCTGGGTCATTTAACACGCTGCCTGCTTTCCGCTTGCTCTTTTCTCTGCCAGCTGTGCCACTTTGTCTGGCAGAGTGGAATCACGCCTGGTGATGCGGGGCATTAGACGTGTGACTTTCATGTTTTCACCTAATGTTTGGTGGCCTGTTTGTTTTGTCATGTGGTGCTGATATGTGAGCGGGTGACAGAATCCGCAATCGTCGACGAGACGCGACTTTCTTTATTTCATGGCTTCAAATGACTTCAGACCTCATTTGCTGTCTTTATAATGACCAAGGTTTCCTTTCATTGGGGTTTTGCCCTTGAAAACACCTCTTTCATATTGGCTGTATAAGGGTTATAAAGCTGCTGGCAAGGCGATCCCTTACAATAAAACATACCATAAGGAAAGCATTCCATGATATTACGGCAGTGAATGTGTCCATGAAAAAAAACAAAAAACTGGAGCATTCAGTCCTTTTGAGACGACTGTGGGATGTTTTCAGAAAATACGTAATTATAAAGGAAAACATAGGTGATGCAGCAGTGTGTGTGTGTGTGTGTGTGTGTGTGTGTGTGTGCACGCAAGGTCAAAGAAGGGACAGCGTTCAAAAAATCGGATGTATCTAAGCGAAGGCGTATATTATAACAATCTTTGTAAAGCCGGCATCTTCCTTTTTTCAAGCTAATCACCGTTGTTTCTCCGCTCTCTGTGCATCTTTCTCTCACTAAAATGATTTTTTCCTCAATTTCCCAATGCATCCACATAAGGCTAGCTTGTTTTTTTCCTATATTATATACTTATTACACGATTGCTATCTTGATATCTGAAAACATGTGGTTAAAATAATAAGTAGCCCTTTGTGCAATGTGGAGCAGAAAACGGAACCAACTCATGCAACGATAAACACGACTCTTTCCCCCTTTCCCAATCTTCCAACTCATTTGAACTTAATGCCGCATTCATCATTTTGATAAGCATCAGCATGCGGCCAATATGGTAGCTGAGGAAGGCAGAAAGCAGAGCGAGGCCAAAGCTCGTTAGGGCCACCTATTACAACGTTTAGGAGTGTTCTTAATAGAAACATGCCTCAGAGCTGATGGCTTTTAAAAGGAGAGGAGTTTTTGGTTTCCGTGCAGCACGTCATATCATTAACCGCGAAGGGAAGAGTGCAGAGTGTCTCACATCCCTGCTTTCCGTCCCTTTTCCACATACATTAGTGTCCTAATGTCACATTTCATGTGTAGCGGAAGGGAAAACGCGTTGGTTCCCCAGCCGAATGTGGGTTAAGGGGAAAAAAGCTAAGCCTTGGGCAATCAGAGCAGGGGAGAGTCGTGGCATTAATGGTGATGAGTAGTGATCACAGACTCTGGTCATTAGACTAATAAGACTGTATTTAAATTAGCCAGGGATGTTTTTCCTTTCTCTTTTTCCCTCATCCCCTCCTCCAGCCCCCTTCCTGTTATTTTCATGGTCACGCATTGGAAAACACATCCACATATTTCAATCGGAGTTTCTCTCCCTTCATTTCCTTAACGAAAGGGCTAATTAAATGAGGCGCTCCTTCCTAATTAATAATTATTTTCCTTCTGTCAAGCGGAAGAATCTGTTGTTTTGGGGGGTTTTGGTAACTCAGTTGTGATATTTTATTGATTGCGGACATGATTGTTTTTCATGTTGAGGCAAAAGTCTGATAAGAAAAGAAAATGTAGCAGCTGTAAACACACAGGGACATTTCTTTTTTTTTTAAATGACCAAATGGAACAAGTGAGCGGAACCTTCTGCAAGTGTTTAATTTTCATGTTTTTCATTAAAAGGTGAACTAAGAAATTTTAATCAGAAGACAAAGATCTTCATTGATTCATTTTCTGCCTTAACAAACTAAATATACGAACTGTCTTTGTTTTCAGGACTGAATAGGCTGAATAAACAACACAATTTTATAGTTTTGCTTTATGTTTGGCGGACCCTGCTACCTTTCTAGATTCAAACAGTGTTCTTGGGACACTTTTTTCAGCTTGTTTATCCAGTTATCTATGACTTTTTAATACCTCATTTATATTGCAAATATTAAAATTAGGTTGAATTTCTTCTCCATAACTACCTTTTGCTCCTTTAACTGAATCTCGTTGAATGGTCGTGTCACGAAATAAAAAAAAGACCCCCCTTACATTTTTATCTCTTGGCCAGTTTGAATCACATCTTCCTTTAAACACTTTTTGCAGAATTCAGTGTACAACATGATTACTCTTAATCATTAATCCGAGAGCAGTAATTTAGTATTGCCGTGTAAACTGCAGTGGTAACTAATACTAATACTCAAACATAAGGCTGAATACTCTACCATCACACAAGCTTTTACCATCTAACCCAAAAGACTGTTTTGGAAATGATCTTTATCTCCTCTGTAAGCCCTTCAGTTTCTATTATGGCTTATAATGCCACACGTGAGTCTTGTTACTGCAGGTAGAAGCAGCATAAAGGTCTCCGCGGTCTGTCTATGTTTAAGCTGTGCCCGGCCTGTGTGTACAGTGATCATGGACGACAGTACCACTGGCTACGGTGTGATCAGCAGGGCGCCTCCAGTGATAGTGTGCTGCGTAAGAGGCATATTCTCGCCCAATTTCAGCACAAACCCCTCTCTTTTAGCTTTCAACCTGCTTCGTAGATGAAGCCCTATTTGGGCAAAGGCACCGGCCCCACCCTGAGCTCTCTGGCTCCGCTCCCTGCAGCCTCGTGCTGCAGGCGCTGGTGTGATTTTGCAGGCTGACAGTGACCCTGGCAGGGATGAGGTAGGACCTCTCTGGTCTTCTCCTCTATTGAAATGTCCACAGGGTGTGTGTGTGGGTTCAGGGGGAGAGTGGTCGCTGGAGGTCAGTTTATATTGTGCCTCCCTCTGCCCCATTCAGCTCTGTGGTGACCTTGCAGGCCTGCTATGCCCACTGGGGAGAGCAAGGGAAGGGGAAGTGGAGGGTCGTGATCCCTGCGGTGCACGTGTTGGACGCAGATGCTAACGCAGCCTGACGAGGGTCTATTGAAAACATATTCTCCGGGCCCTCACCACTTTAGCCTGCTCTTTCCTTCTCTTTCTGTGTTTTTCTCTGACCTGACGGAGCTGAGCAGCGATAGCTGACCTTTTCCCTGACACTGAATTGTTCCGCCCAGCACCATAGGATCACTGTTTACGCACCCCTGGCTAAGCCCGCAGGGAGGAGAGTGTGCTGCCTACACCACATAAGCACACGAACACACACGCGCACACACACACACACACACACACACACACCAAAGTGCAGTGTCTCACCATGAGCGCTGTCTTCCTCTGTGTAAGTCCTTTGTTTCTGCAAATTGTTTTTATAAAAAGTTAACCCAAGAGACAACTGCGGAGAAATGTCTGAATGCATAATCACAATGTCTTATTGTGCTGAACCAAATGGGAATCCTCATATATTCACAATCTGACACATGCTCAGGGCTTCATGTGCTGGAATTGTTTCTTGCAAGCTCATATTAGGACCAGACTCAGCGCTCGACCCAAATAGGACAAATGTGTTTCATTGTTTGCGCCGTGCCTCCCCAAAAGCCAACGTCGAAGTTTCTTTTGTGCTTTTGTTTGTTTGTTCTAAAGCTCGTAATTTTCATCGCCAAGACAGAACGGATCTCCATCAAAGGGGAGCAGGAGAGTGGATGAATGGAGCAGAGTGTGTGTGATGCTCCAGCGCTTCACCACAGTCCTATAATCTCCCATCTGGAATGTGTAAATCAAGACTCTGTATATGCTCAACTCTGCAGCTCTGACAGATTTATACAGCGCGAGCTTGTGTTTCGAGGGCTCCAGAGGCAAAGAAAATGTAAACTTTTTGAAACAATTTATCACAGGGACCAGTGTTGTTTCAAAGGCTGCGGATCATAACTACTTTGGGTGAGAAATTGGTTGTTTTCAAGGTTTCACATTCGTCTTTACTAGTCAGTATCATTTTGGTACGCACGGTAGGAGGATACCTGCCCATATATGTGTTACAAGTGAAGTGAGCTCGAAGCTCCGTAGTTTGTTTTTTACCTCATGCAACAACTTACTTTAAGCATATACAGATATTCAGAGCAGACGGAAATATTGAAATGGCTTCCTGGCCCGTTGACTGTTTCCCCTCTCTACCCCAAGTTTGAGGTCACAACTTAAAACCGTGCGTGCGCCGTGTTCGGTGTCAGGGTTGGGGCGATTGAATGGCAGCGGCAGGGGAGCTGACATCTAACATGAAGGTTAAGTGACAGGCGGGGCACAATAAGGTCAGCATCGGCGTGTCACCCTTCCAGACCTCTCAGGAACAGAGCGGCAGGAAAAGGCCCAGTCAACTGCTTGCAGATGTGTCTGGACGCATGTTTCACTGACAAACACGAGGCAGGCGCCGCTCTCTGATGGTACCACTGGTCACTTCTAATCTGCATCTTGCTGGCAGAGAGGGTTGCAACACTCCAGTAAGGGATAGTGTGTGAGATCTCATACAGCCAGTTCAACTGACTTCGGCCTTTTGACAGAATATTATGACCAGCTCAAGCTCTATGACATCAACGATAATAATCAACGATACTTTCCTAAAGTACAAGTTTTTATTTTTTCCTTCAAGCTTGCAGTGTTTTATGGTACGTTCTTCTCATTTTTTTTAAAGCATAAATGGTTGATTTTGTTCCTGGCACTCATGTTAACAGTACACACACTCTTCAAAGGACCACCGCATCTCTGACAGCTGCCTTTAATGAATTTTCACAAACACTGGGAGCAGGCAAAAGAATGAATGGCATCGCCGCTAAAGAACAGACATACAGTCTCAGCTTCTGACTGCGGCACAAAAAACATGTTTGTGTAGACAACTGGCGTTAACGATGACAGTGAAATTACACATCTTTACAACGAGTTCATCATAAATCTATACATATGTGTTGAACAGCTATAAATCTGGAGGATTAAGGACATGACACAAACACTTAAGTGCATTTCATTTTTTTAACACACTTCTACTCTGCTTGCATTTATGGTACATTATGCTGATATTTTTTACTCCTGCTCTATTGCAGTACTGGGTGTTTCAGTATCCAATATTAATACGTGGATTACATTAAAATGATATCATATATTGTGCATATACATACATACATTAATTCTTATTAGAATCTGAGTACTTCTCCCACCACCAAGTGAGCATACCCACATGATAGTAACTGTATTGTTACAGTCCATGGATAAACCAAAAAACTACCAAAGGTGAATGCTCTCACATGAGTATTTCACATCCTTAGAAAGGAATAGGCTTTGACAGCATCACGGTAAAGTCAGCAATAATTTAAACTATCTCAAAAGTGATGTTAAATTTCTTATCATATTTGCTAATATAGTCACTTCTCACCCCAGATGTGTACAGCAGCCTGGCACCTCTGATGTTGACGCTATAGTCAGCCGTCTAGCACCACTTGTTGAGGTCTAAAAATTCCAAGTTGGTTTGGGGGGACTGGTTGGTAGGATGGGTCACACACCGGACTGTCCCCCTCGGGACAGGGGTTTGCGACCTAAGTGTGACCAAGAGAGAGTGACGTGACTTACGTCACTGATATATGTAGTAAGTATGATAATCAAACCACGAAAGTTTCACAATGTTAATAACAGTAAAAAGCAAAATAGTAAATAGTAAAGATAAAATGTGAACTGTTTGTCAGCCAGCTTTATTTTGGAGGTCTAACCAGATGTTGCATATACCATATTATTACTAATTTGGACACTGACCAAACTGCCGTGACTGACAAGTGGGATTGAGTACATGTTCACAAATAATACGGTAGGAGGGTTACACTCAACAGCGAGGGATCCATTGATGCCAGTAACACCGAGACTAGCTTGATTTGATAATTCTATTAATACGTTTTACAACAATTTAATCGAAAGTGCTTAGTCTGAGGGAATTCAGCAACGTTAAGCATCTGAAAAAACCTTGGCCTCCGCACTGACAAAGCTCAGGGAAGAAAGGCACATTCCTGAACTCAGTCCCAGGAGGCAGGAGTAGTAAGATTGAGATTTCATTGGCATTTAGACAAAAAGTTGAGTGACACTGGGAATGCCTGAGTGTACTAACAGAGCAGCAAAAAGCAGAAGCAGAAACGGACTGAAGAAACACCAAGGGGATCCCCTCCAATTGGTGATCAGTTAATTGAAGAGGGACAGCAAACTGCTCATGGGGAACACACTGAGGGCATCTGGTGGACAGGTAGGACAACAACACTGAAGAAGTAGAGAAGCAAGGGGGGAGCACAGAGAGGAGCAAACAGCAGCGGGAGATGCAGAAAAAAAGTAGGCCTCATCCACCACTGTGACACATGGAGGTATTAGGTGATTTGCCAGGTCTGTCGTTCCAGGCTTTCAAGGGCGGCATCATCAAACCTTATGCTACCCATTCAGATGTCTGCGAGGTGTCAGAGGAGAGGAGAGAAAAGGAGACAGGTCCTTTCCTCCCGGACGAAATGATGCAAGTGTTTGTGAGAGGAGGAGGAGGAGGAGGAGGAGGAGGAGGAGGGAGAGTTCTGCTGCAGTTGTTGTCTCTAATACGAGCCTACACACACATACACACACAATAACACACATCCAGCAACAGCGGCCCAGAATGGTGAAAGCATTACATCGTGTATTGATGAACCCCCTGCATATACACTCACGGCTCCTCCACCCCACCCCTTCTCGAGGCACTTTAGACAATGAAGACTACAGTCTGTAAGCAGCAACCTTGGCCTGAAAAGAGGCGCTGCATGTGTGTGTTTGTGTGGTTTTGTGGTGTGTGTGAAAAGACCCAAAGGTGAATCTTAAGAATGCCTCACCCAAAAGAGGAAAAAAAAAAGAATATCTGTCAATATTTTCTGTCCTGTCATCGTCTCAATTTTTTTCCACCGTTCCAAGTCTTGTTTTTGCCTGATTGTGTGCACCTATTGATTGACAACTGGCTCCAGAGCCACTCAGGCCTCTTAAAATACCAGGCCTAGGCTTCAGGTTTCAGGCCCCGGCCTCGGGCCCCGCTATTGTCTGCGTCTGGCAGGCTGGCTCCATTAGAGCCCATCCCAGTCAGCCCCATTCAGCCTGCCTGCTTTGTGTACCTCCACCTCAGCCGCCTGCCTGCTACCCACAGGGCCCCGGCTAGGTGGGGCTGACAGGGTGTCAACACTGACAAGAACATGGCAGTTAGGAAGAGAGACAGGTAGACAGCACACAGGCCCAGGCGCCTATCATGGCAGCCATTCTCAAGAGTCTTCCCTTTCTGACGCTACTCACTCATCTTTTGTCCCCCATGGTGTTGGCATTCTGTGCCGCTTGTTACAGCTTCACAAGTTCCCGAGCTGGGTTGTTTGCACAGGGTATGATGGCTATCACTCCGAGTGTGTGAATGGCAAGAGCTCAGATGACATATATTTCCCACAAGATGAATGGGCGTTTGGCAGATGGAACTGAGTCTCCGCTATTGTTATATAGTCAAATCCACTACAGTTCCTCTTTTACAACTGAAATTCTAAACAACGTTTATGTTTAAACCAATGACTTTATAAAATACGGCCTGAAAATCGAAGCTGGCACTCTCTCTAATGGCCGGCAGGGGGCGACTCCACTGGTTTCAAAAAGTTTAAGTTTGATTGTTTGTAAGTTCATATCTTCACTTCTAGCCCCAAAAAGTCAAGATATGGCGCCAATATGGTAAAATCGCTGATAAAGCTGGGTATGCTTCACGATTTTGTGACTGATAACTTGCTACCACAGCGTGTCCTCAGGTTCTCAGTCAGATCCAATCAGTATCCTCCCTAGCTCCACCATCTTGTTCAAATATGGTCACTTCTGGCTCCAAAACACCAAGATGGCAATGGCCATAATCTAAAAAACTCAATGCTTCTTCTCTGGCCAGCATGGGAGCCAGCACTAGTTTCAAAAATGAATTTGTATATAATCTTATGAGAAAATGACCCTCTTTCTCACTTGATTTACTAACTTATTAAGCAATTTATTGTTTCTTCAACAAAGAGCAATGTTGATTTGGTTAAATATCCTTCCCTTCTCCACCATCTATTTAAGATGGGGTCACTTCTAGCTCCAACAAACTGAGGAGATGACAGCCGTAATTCCAAACTCAAAGTTTCAAAACATAGTCCACAAACTGACGTGTACACTTTGTTTTTACAGATCAGATCAACAACAAAACAACAACAGTACACATGCTTTCCTTTCACGGGTTGAACATGTCATCTCCGCCGTCTGCCCGACCTGACATTTTAATCAGACTGAGTTGTTGCAGTGCCACATCCTCTTAGCCATAGGTCTCATCCGGAGAATGCATGTAATGAAATTTGCCCTAAATCATGGACATCAGGCCGGAGGTCCAAAAGGTTAAGAGGAGCACAGGGTCAGGTCCCATATAACGCTCCCTGGGCAGAATTAAAAGGGAAAGGCTTCCTTTGTCCAAGCCGCCCCGCAGGTCAAGGAGGTCAGGAGGTCAGTGTCAGGGGGAAGGCCCGGCTCCTCCACCCTCGAATGTTAGAGCCTCCCCCCCCGGAAAATCGAAGATACCTCCCCAAAAATTAGCGTTGATTTTGATGGTCAGGGTTCCGCCGGGGGCACCGCTGACATGATTCAGCGCGTCTTAATTGGGAGAAGAGGAAGTCTACTTCTGCAAATACACACACTGCTGAGGTCAGAGGACAGCGCCGGCACCTGTGACATTATTGTCAGTGACTGCACGTGTTTGCGTATGAATGCAGATGACATAGGGACAAGAGGTTTGGAGGAGCAAATTGGATTCATGTCAGACCTTCTGCTTATTGATAAAGATGACAGATGCTCGCACAGGCATGGCGGACCAGATTCAGACGTTAACACAGTTAACTGCTATTTGCTCACAGCGCTATTATTCTAAATGGCATTATAGCGGGATGTGTGGCTGCAAGACATGTTGGTGCGCTGCCGGTGGTGTGTGTTTGAGTTTGTGCACGTGTCTACAAGTTTTAATGTCTGAACTAGGAGCTGCTGGTCTCAATATTGAATGGATACACAGGCCAAATGGAAACAGTGGCAGCTGATTGAGACAAATGGTGTTGAGGCCTGATGTCTCAACTGGGAGAGAGAAAGAGCAAAATATGGGCACACTCTGTGTAATGATATCATGCTTGATAAATGCCACATTAGTGCTTTTGTTGCCTGCAAGAACATACTGAAACACACTTGAAATAGACAGCTAATACAGCGTCGTGGAAAAAAGAAGCAAATATTGGGTATATTTGAAAATGGTATGTACAAAACTTGCGCGTTCACTGATCTAAATCTTCAGACAAGCAACAGAACGATCAGATAAAATAGCTCGCGTCTGGTCTTGTGTCTTCGGGGCAGATCAAGAGATGTCTGCCATGTTTACGTGGAGTGACCCTCATTCTTCTCGTCCATCCCAAGGACTCTCCCTCTTGGTCTCCCTCTTTGTGTCTGCGTCGGCCTCGCTCCCTCTTATCTGACTGTCTGCGCTTGTTGACCCTACCTGAGTTGGTTAGTCATCCTCTCCAGGCGTCACTAAGGCAATTTCAGGGATGACCATAAATCAGCTGACAGGCTCCGCTATCAGTGAGTGACACATTCAACATCTAAGCAAAGTTTAATGGTGAGCTGTAAACGTTTATGAGTATACCTTTTGTGTGCAACTCTCTGCTCAAGTATCTCCCCGGACGTCTATCAGTGCCTCCTTATCAAGCACTCCGTGTCACAGATAGAGAGAAGGGAGACAAAACAAGCGCTTTCTTCCACTAAATGGACCCAGGCAACCTGTTGGTTAAGATTAGCGTCTTTCCAGCGAGCATTGATTTTTGTCTGCCTAGGTGATTGAGTTGTTGGATTGTTGTGGGTCGAAAGGCACTGATAAGGAACCAGAAAGGTGTGAAAAGGCTGCAATGAAAAAGCAGAGACACGCGGGTGCATTTGTGTTGAGTAAGAGGAATATAAAATAATCCGATAGATCTGTTTTTACAACACTCCCACTTTGTAAACACTGTAATCAGATAAGGGTGGAGAAAAAAATGTTGATTGGTGTGGACTCCCCCTACCTGCACAACTATTAACCAGAACTGTCAAAGGTACTGTAAAGAAGGTTCCTGGTTAGCAATATGATAAATAAAAAAAAAAATTAAAATAAATGACAGAGTTTGAAATATTAAAACAATTGATTAGATATAATGTATAAAGTTGAGTGAGTACTCGGCTGAAATAAGTATCTTGTATGGTTAATGTACTTTTTATGAGTATCTTCCAGTGCAAGCCCCGCCCACTCCGAGTACAAATACAAATACAGATCATTTAGTTGGTTGAACAGATACACTCTAATTCTTATGGCACACATTGTCTGTTTAGTATTTCAGTCACACAAGCCAAGTCTAAACTCCTTCATCTTTACTTGCTCACTCTTTTTCAGGGTCAAGAGGTCAGTTCGTGCCAATTGTAGCACTTTTGGGGTAGCAAGTAAAACGGATTGCTGAAAGTGACACAGAAATAAAAACATTTATAAAATTATCCAATCAAAATCAACTCAAACTACTATATTTTTTGTTTGTTTACACCGAAATTAGCACATATTTGCAGTTTTTTTCAATAGGTGATTGACTTATTTACCATTGCCAGTACAAGTTAGTTGGCCTTTTTTCTTTCTTTTTAAGTAATCAACACACATCAACACACATCAACACACATCAACACACATTGGTGGAATTTTGGTAACATGATTTTTTGGTCTTTTTTGTTACAGGACTGAGCTTGGTGGAGTAGTGAATAGTAATTAAATTCATAAAAGGTGAAAAAATATACAACGTTTTAGAATTTCGACAAATATTAAAACACACATTTGTTATGGATATTTGTGTGTACAAATTATAAAGTAAGTGAGTTGTCAGCGGCTGCCATACTTTAATGAAGCTGGGCTCATTTCCTTTTTACTTTTTTCAATGTGCATCATAGAGGTACTAATAATTTACAGTAAAGAATGAGAATAATTGCGGAAATTATATTATGTCTTTATTTAAGTACATCATTTTGAATTAATTAATAATTATTATTATTTTGAATGTACTTGTTATTCCTACGGCCTATTGGTGGCCACCCCAAAATGTTCAATGATCCCTTCCTGCCCCATTTACAACAAATTTCTGGGGCTGGAAGCCATGTTGCCACAGCCGATTGGAGCTGATAAACACCTGTGACTACTGTAGGATCGTTTGACATTTGGAACGAATACTGATTGTGCTCTTTGAGACAAAAGCTGTTGGGTGTTTTTTGTCCAGTTGGGTTGTCCAGTGTGAAACTGGCTTTAAATGAGGCCAAAATAAACCAAAAATAATACTACTTTTTAAAGTGCTAAGATACAACAATAACAACCACCTCATTGTTTATTATTTGCCCGGATGCAGGGGGACATCGTGGACAGCTCATCAGTCCGTCAGAAAGCTACAGACCTGCTGACAAACACGTCAGCTCATTCACACATGGAGACAAATAGACTGTCAGAGGAGAAACTCCAGACGGAGAGAAACCTCGTTGTTTTGACACAACCACTGATTTGAGAGTGAAAACCACTTTACAGGCACGTTAAGTCTCAGCCGCAGCTTTTTTTTCTGTTGCTTGACCTTTCAGTGCTCAAACAACTGTGCCATTATGTCGTTGTGTAACTTGTATTTTAATTAAGAAGTATTATGGCATGTCCATGTCTGTGTTTGATTTGATTTATTTCCCTTGCACATATTCATCTCTTGTCTTATTGACATTTTGTACACAGCAGTTCAGCATGCAATTACAGTTGCACACTGCCATTTGGTGTCATTATGAAGCATAAAGGAAAACATTTCCCAGTTCCCTAATTGTGGAGGACAAAATTCTCCAGTATTGTACTGTACGGTGGAGAACTTTAGATGCTATAGATCAAAGGTAGTGGCGGGATGGGGGTGGGGGGGGGGCAGGTGTGACTGCGTGGGTTTAATTAGAGCGTCAACACCACCACGCTGCCCTGGCCAGCTGATAAGGAGAGCAGACAGATGACAGGAGGTGTGCGAGGCCGGTTGGAGACAGTCTTATCTCGGGGCGGAGAAAGACTGCAGCCGCCCTGGCTTCCTCACGCGATGGAGGGAGGGGTAGAGGAGGAAGATGGGGGAGAGGTTGCGATAGGCCAATTACCTGTGAGTCATCAGTCTCTTCTTCTTCCTATGCGCTGCAGATAGTCGAGGCAAACTGGCACATGTCATATCGGTGTCAAAGGTTTACTCGCAGTTACCTACAAGATCTCAGTGCCACCTTGTGTTGTGGGAGCGTCTCATTCTTTGCTGAGCTAGGATCGGTTTGAACCCACTTAAGTTTACCTTGAGTTTTAGGCAAAACCCAGGCTGCAATCTACTGAGGATGAGCTCAACTGCTTAGCAAGGTTATCTATTGAAACAGTGCAGAATCAGTGAGCATGAATGAGCCTTAACAAAGAATGCACTGAATTAAAAATGTATTTACTGTCCTACAGCTCTATGCAGCCTATATCGTAGTAATTACAGGGTTTCGGCCTAATATAATAAGGGTGAAAGGGTTATGATGGGAGTTTAGGGTGGAGAGTGAGTGAAAAGAAAAAAGTGAGACAGATGTTCAATCTGTTTTTTATCTGTTGTGGAAGAAAGGCATCAGATGAAGTGTGGGTAAATGGATGGCCATCTCGTTCTGTTTGTGTATGCTAACATTTATGGGGATATTAAGTCCGTGAGTGAGATATCCATAAAAGAGAAAAAAAAAAATCCATATAGCGCCGCTGCTATGGCTGAGTGTGTGTGTATGGGTGTGTGAGCGTGTGTGTGTGTGTGTGTGTGTGTGTGTGTGTGTGACGCTCTGGCTCCTAGCTGTCTGCGCCTTGCTCCCCGCCGCTCACTGCACACCACATTATTTTTAACCCACTGCCTCCGAGAGGAAGCAGGAGACGCTTGGGCCTCTGAAGTCCAGCACAATGAGGAATCAGCTCGCACACATACACAGTCGCACTGTCGCAGTCGCACACGTGTGCTCAGACACCTAGTCGCACATACCAGCTTTTGTCATCTGCCGACAGACACCGCGGGACACACACACACACACACACACACACACACACACACACACACAAACACACAATACACACTTACCGTCCCTTGCAGACACACGCGATGACACGCTCTCTCACGAGGACAGCAAGCCTTACCTTGCGCCCCACCCGTCTCCACCATGGCGCTGGCTGTCCTTGTTGACCCAGATCCAGCAGGTCACCCTGGGTCAGTGGGCTGTAAATGAACTGATACTAATTACAGTAAACAGCGCCACATCAGACCGTGTGTTCCCGCATGTGTGTTTGCAAGTGGTGAAGCTGGACAGGCTTAATTCACAGAAAAGGGAGGCCTGCACGTCAGCCCCGAGCAGCAATCAAGAGTGTTTAATTGTTCGTGTTGATCGTCTCAGGTGGGGGAGTGTTTGGGTTTTCGGCCTCTCATCTATTTTCTCACTTCCTCCCCTGAACACTTAATCATCCGCTCGGTGACTGGTGTTTGGATTTGACTTGAATAAATGAAATGGGTATAGTTTCAACACGGTGCGCCACTTGTGGATGATGTCACCGAAAATACTTTGGATGAAAGCGGAGCGCCACTTGTTGAACTGGTTATTGCGTGATCCCTTTTTTTCTTCTTCTTCTTCACCCCACCGTCTCACATGACTCCACGCTGTCTAATTGACTCCACTCTCTGTAACTCACCCAATCAAACGCTCCCATGATGCCTTGCTAGGAAAGCGACTGACTGACTGAGTGGTGCCTTGTAAGTATTTAACCTCCTGCAGTGGAGACGCACACACACACACACACACACACACACACACACACACACTTATGCGTACACACATCAAGCCAGTCAGTCAAGGCAGAAAATCAGATTGACTCAACCTCTAAGGGCAGTGCCGTTGAAATCAGATTACAGATGAGGTAGCCCGCAATTTCCAGAGCACTGCATCTACCGCAAACGCTCTGGCCTTGAAAACATACACCTCTTCCTTTCTCTCTTTCTTCCTCTCTCTGAACACATTCAACCGAGCACACACACATTCGCTTGAAGGGGAAAAGTGATCAACAGGGAAAGTGATGGCTGGGGGAAAATTGAAAGTAATTAAGTCCAGCCCTCCTTGTCTGAATCGATGAGATGAGGGGTCGCAGGCCCATCTCACATTGCACTTAGACCCTCTCTCAGCCCCTCTCTCTATATCGCTATGTTTACTCTAAAAACTCATCCGTACGTATGTTTTTAAGTATGTGTTCATCAGGGTTTAAGAATAGAAGTGATTCCTTCACTCTTGCTTTATGTGCAGCAGCCCTCAGTTCTCTCCATGAGGGCTGATGTTGACATCCTGCTTCACAGCCTGTCCAGCCGCCACAGTGTGTAGCCAAACGCCCTGAAAGTGTCTGCCACATTGTTCTCCCACTTGAAAGTCAGCAAAGCTTTGTCAGCGTCCTCCAGCGTAGTCCTTTATCGTATTCACACGCTGCGCGGTATTTTTAGCCCATCCAAGTCCGTTCCCTTTGTTCCGGCAATTCTTGAGCAATCTTTCGGACCCCCCCCCTGCTCCCGTCACCGCCACCACCACCACCTCTTCCATTGTATTTTTAGACAAAGGTGAAAAATGGCAGACCTAACTGGGAAATATGAAGGACCTTCCTCTTGATGAGGGCTGGGTCTGCCTGAGGAGAATGAAGTAAGAGGGGTGGGGGGGCCTTGAGACTAGACAAGCTGTGTCAGCGTGGCAACTGCAGACTGGACATCATGGATTCAAATACTGTAAGATGAGTCAATTTATATTTCTGAATGACTTGTATAAAACGTATTTGTCCTTTGTCACAACCACAATTTTAAAAGGATGGGTTCATTTATTTTTCAGGAAATTTAGGAGTGAATTTTAGGAGTTACTTCTTTGCTTTGTTGAGATAGATTAGAGGACAAATACTACTACTATGTTCAAAATACAACCAATCTCTGTCTGATAAGTGGCTACCTCGTGATTGGGACCGGTATCTTCCTTGAGCCTACACTGTCACCCCTATAACAGTCGTAAAACAAGCTTGATTTGTGTTTTTGTACAGGTTAAACTGGAATGGCACTCAGTAGAGCACATACCTCCACCAAGGCCCAACAGTCCCCTTTAATTCAGTCCAGCCTACTCTAGTATCCTTCTCGAAAGCCCTGTATCACTACATTTTAAACCACCTACAACTACTTCACTATAATTCAAGCTCACCAGATTTAGGATACGCCTTAAATTGCCAGCTAAATATGCTCAATATTTTTTTAAATCAAGATCCATACATCATCCCCTGAGAAATTTACAAAAATGAGAGAGAAAAAAAAAACGAGATTCGTCCCTTTATCTGGAAATGCACAAAAAGTTAATAAGGTCAATTCTGGGCAGGGACACATCCTCGATCTAAGTTTCATGGCAATCTGTTCAGTAGTTTTTGTGTAATCCCGATTACAAACCAACAAACACAGGAGTATGTTAATTCAAGAGCTTAAAGGGCGCTTTTAGGCAGATTGTGTTACCTCCTCACTGAACCACGTTAGCTGTTTATCCCCATTGCCCGTCTTTGTGCTGAGCTAAATTAGCCAGCCGCTGACATTAGCTTCATATTTAGCGCACAGACGTAAAAGCCATGTCAGTCCTTTTGTTTAACTCTCGGCGAGAAAGTGATTCAGCAAATTACCAAAATGTCAAACTTTTCCTTTTAATCACAGCCACTGAGTGACCTCTGTTAGTGTGGACACTGGCAGCCTTTGCATTGAAAGGATACAAATATTCAGTTTAGTGAGTACACTGTTTTAGAGAGATGTCAGATGAAGGTATACAAACTCAATTCAGCCTACAGAACCACTGGAGAAACTGAGGCAGAAAATCCACAGGGCTGTACGTTGTGTTATGTGCACCCTGCCACGCTGCCAGCAACCGTGACCCGAGCCAGTAGTGATGTGGGCACGGAGCCAGAATCTTTCTACACATTAGGAATAGTATAGTGAAAGACAATACTTGCCATAATCACACAGGTGGGAGGTATCCGTGTCACGCTAATTGTGAAAGTGCATCCATAATTTGGGGACGAGGCAAAGCATGTCCGTCACAGGCCTGTGTTATCGTTATAACTAGCATAGATGTAAAATGGAAAAAAAACCCAAAAAACTTTAAGAATAAATGGCACCCAGTGTGGCCAAACACAGCAGCAAAGCTTTGGTCCTTGTCGATTGCCTTGGTTTGTGCACATGCACAGGCCTCAGAGTAACAGATACTGCCAGATACATTCCAAAGAGAGCATTTTACTCGAAGGCTTAATTAGTTTTTTTCTAGTTAGCTGTGGTCCTGACTAGGGCTAGGGACGAAGAAGCGGGTGTGGGGCGCGGTGAAGGGGGGAGATGTCAAGCCACTACTTCAACAATCCATGTTAAGGCGACCGTGTTTCATTTCCTGGTGCCTGCCTTAGTTCCCCTTAAATAGCATTACCTGTTGAAGCCAGTTAAATCACCGACAGCATGATTAGAAGGCCACTGAGGACCCATAGTCTGGCCAACAAAGCACGGACTAGCCTTTAATTCAATTTATCTTTATAAACATACACATCTGCCTCTGATTTACCACAAAGTTTCGAGATGTCTTTTACTGCTTTGACAGAAAAGTTTGGGCTCAATTTACTTTCTAACCAAAAAACACTCTCTCCTTCCAGAGCCACCTATATCTGGATATTGATCATTCAGCTCATAATAAGGTCTAAGGTAGTGAGTGCTGCATAAAACAGTACATAAAATATAGTCCTAATGGGACATTAATGACCAGGATCAAAAGACAACTGTATTAGCCAGGATGATATAAATTTCCTAGGTCAGTTCGTGGTTAATGAGGATTTGTGTTTTCTGAATGTATCAGAACAGATATAGTATAACATCATTTTGATGAATGAGCGCATTTGTGTTCTTGGTGAGCTCATAACCATTTGCATGAAATCATATGAGCAATGGACTTATACATGATTGTGGACAAGATTATTGTTAGCTAGAGCCCACAAGTACAACAGAACTTTCCATGATAATCAAAATTCGCCATTACCTCAAAAATGATTGTGCGTTCCATTTAATGTCCGCGTTCCCAGGCAGTAATTCCAACTGGAACTCCCCCTGAAGTCAGATTTCAACTCGGAAAAGTCTGATGAAACCACCAACCCTGGCCTCAAGATCCAAAATGGCTGCGCAGGGCATCAACAGCAAGTGAAAGCTGCAGAACATACTGTCAATTAGTACTTTTGTCTTTCTGTGGACATGTTGCTGCCATGTTTAGTGGTAGGGTTAGGGTTCAACACGCATTTGAAATTATACCATTAATAATGTGTGTATTTTCATGGTCTTTTTCCCCGATGTCTAAGTGATGACCTTACAAAATCGTGATAAGTCAGTTTCAGTGATGGTCCTAGACACCAACACAGACATATCAGATCATGCTAAATGAAAGACAGTGCTATCATTTGAAGCATTCTCCAAATGCTACTTGTTCATGAAGATAATTCAGACAATAAATGGTGAAGTATGTAAAATATGACACTGTACCAACATTCTGGCCCTGTTGCTCCAACCAGATATCTTATAAACACATGTGACTCATGGAGGTGAAAGAAACAGATGGGTGCTGGGGACATCAGCTGTGGCCCGTTAGCCAGGTCACCACGGTAGCCATTGTCACAAGCAGACTCAAGTCTCATTTCAGCATTCCCAGGTCATGTTCTGGAAGTGCGGGGTCGTGCCCCTTCACCTCCACCCCCCACCAATGAGTTAGGAGCCAAACACAATGTAATTACACCCATTTGGCCGGGACTAGTCGTCGGACTGGCAAGTGGTCTGCAGTCTCCTGCGCCTGTTTCCCCAGACAAGACCACTCAAACAAGGGCCATGACCTACCTTTGTCAACCACAGACTTAAGAGACCTTTGGGTGATCAGCAGACATTTAAAGGAGACAGTGGAGACAACGGAATGGGTTTTTATCATACAAATGTGATTTACTTAATGTCTAGCACTTTTGTGTTGTCTAAAAACATGTTTAAATACTCACAAAAAGATCTATGTCCACTATAATACTATGTTACACCGTTCATGGAAGGCCACAACCATGCCACATATCATTAGGGTGTTATCAGTGGCTGCATCAGAGGATGGGCAGATGGAGAAGTGTAACAAATCCTTGGTGCTTTATGTATGATAAGCATCATTTATCACTGAGAGTGCTGCTGGCCCATTAACAACCACGGCTCCATTAGCACTATCTACAAGGCTTTCATAATGCCTTGTCTGCCCACATCTTTACGTTTGTATGAGGAAATCATTAAACATTGTTTGTGTGAGACGGAAGCATCTAACAGCTACGCCACGTTCTCTGGGGTCCTGGCTGAGGTGGAGATATGGAAACTGCTTTGATTTTCGGAACAGCAGTAAAAAGTGTTTCTCCATATGTTTTTATGGCTTTGCCGTACATGACCCAGCCCAGAGAGATACAAATCTGATGGTACATAACTGTGAACAAGACTGTCTGTAAGTTGTATATTGAACAGGTGAAAATATGGATACAAAGACGTAAGAAAGAAGGTTGATACTGTGGCAAAACTGTTATAATGGCGGGATTCTGGGATTTGAATCTCAGAGCTATTTTTGATGCTAATGTTTAATGGATGTGTTTTGGAGAGGACTGTTTCACAAAGTCTATCTAAACCAGAAAATTATACTTTTCCCCTGTTCCTTAACACATTTAACACAATTGTACAGCCTGTACACTACATACACCTTAGGAAAAGAAGATATCTTCCATAATACCTGAATCAAAGAATCAGAATGTTAAACCTCATATGAGTTTAAAATGCTAGCTCAAAACCAAAGACTGGTTTCAACTTGAGTTCAGTTCTATATTTGGTTATATTGTCTGCGTTGTGTTTTGTTTATTTGTATGTTAGTTGCAGTGCACTGAGCTCTCAGTAGGACAGCGCCAAAGTCAGAAAATTTCAAATCATCAAAATAAGCAGCTGGCTTGGACACAATCCTTTGCACCGGGCATAAACAAACATCTGCCTGAGGCAGCAAAGAAACCAAAATCAAGGGAGGGACAAATAACATACAGAGCAAATGTTGGTTCCAGGATGGAACGGATGGAAAAAAAGGACAAAAGATTTAAATATGGTGCAGATGTTGCAGTGCAGCGTTGAAAGCGAAAATATATTGGGTATTGATAAAATCTGCAGCTGGCTATTAAGACAACTCGCACTTAGTTTGTGTTAACTGTGTAACTGTTTTATAAAAGTACAAATTTGCCTTAAAGACTTGAATGTTAAAATGTGATGCTTTTTACGATGCTAAATTAAACATTTACTTTATTGTAATAATATTCTTAGTCATGTGTGTAAACATATTGTGAATAGTCCGACAAATAAGGTGACAGCACAAACTATGTCACAATATAAACTTAAACATGTGAAAATCACACTTTCACACCTAAATAAAATATTGTATGTGCGATGGAATATTTTGTACTTGTGACCTAAAATTTTAACATCTGAAGAAAAAAATGTGGTGTGTGATGTGAACATGAACCACAAATGAAAACTGAGAACTAAGAAATGTACATTTTCACATGTGAATGACATACATGATTAGAATTTTTTATTTCATTTTTTCTTACATGTGGATCAGAATTTATTTCACACATTGTGTCAATTTAGACTTTTTCTATTTCCCGAGATAGCCGTACACAAAAACAAAATCAAAAGCAGGACCCCGAATGCTGCTAGCATACAGAAACTTACTGATTTCACCTGTGAAGTGAGCTACCTGTAGCCAGTGATATTATGGTGGACGAGCCCTGTGCTCTGTAATCAGGTCCTGTTTGTGTTATGAAGGAGCTGAATAGGTTTTAAAGGGAAAGGCTGAACAGTAATTACCATCTGACCCCTGATCTGGCTGATGGGGGCCATGGGGTGGGGTTTACAAGTAATGGGTGAGCGGTGGGGATTAAGAATAGGGGAGGGGGCCCTCTCGCTCAGGCAGAAGATGAAGACAGTTATGTTTGTATGAACAGACACTGGAGTTCATTGTCCTCCACACTTCCTGCTCCCCCCGTTCCCCACCAAACATAAAATGACCCCCTACTCAATCTGGCGGAGGTATCTTCATCCAGGCGCACACACAGACCGCACAGAACACGCAGATACACATACTCGCACACATCCTCTTCTGCTGATCAGATGACATCATTAACAATCATTACTGGGACACCAGGAAGTGCAGAGATCTCCGGCTCAGAGTCTGGCTGCACGGGATCAGGTTAGCCTGCTGGAGATGAGAGATTTGAAGAGGAAAGCACCCACCAAAGCTATTTTACCGCTGGATTTCATTAATACCTCAGTGCTAATGGACGCCACAAAGAAAAGATGGCAAAATTAAAGAAAAATCCTAACCCAAAAATCACGTCTTGTGCACTTGTACGCGGATTTTCTCTTGTTTTGTTTTGCTGTGTGACTATTAAAAAAAACAAACTTGAAGCAGTTTGTTTTTCTGACGGTTTTAAACATGTAAGAAAGGCATCCAGATGGTGCGTTGATCAAATATTAAAGCATATTTGCAGCATTACACAAGCATTAGTTTACATATATTGCGTTTAGGGTTCCTCTGATTTTGAATATTTCATTAAAATCGAATGATCAGTGTTTTCTTATCCTGTCGGTTTAAATGGAACGCAGCACTTCATGTTTTTTTTGTGGCCCAGGTTAGTGATTGGGCTGGGGCTGGTGTGTGGCGTGTGCTGGAGCCACGGCTCCTCGGAGTGAAGGGCCTTTCCCTTCGGGCCGGAGGAAAGCTGACACGCCAGGCCTGGGTTTGTCAGTGACAGGCCCCTGGCAGGAAGCTTGTCTGAGTCCATGGGCATCTCAGTAGCTGTTCTTGTATGACACTAACCACAGCTACCACAAGACAAGCAATACCGCCGCTGCTGTCGGGGGCTATGTTACTGTGATGCGATGTACGCAGACCTTTCCGTGGGACGGAGGAGGAGAAGAAGGGGGGAAGTGTGTGTATTTAATTCTGCGGTTTTCTGCCGGCACACATGTATGCATATGTGCGTGCCATGCTGCAAAAACATGTACATGCATGTGTGTATGATTGAACCTTTGTCTGCCAGTTCATGCATACATGTGTGTCAGGACTCTGATCCTAATGCTCCACTAGGGAGGAGAGAAGAGTGACCCCTACTGTCAAAGAAACTGCACACCAGCTCCATTCTGTGTGGATAAGATAACATCACACCGAGACAATGAATCACCCTAAAAATAATCCATTGAATTAAAGGTTATCTTGATTAGAGATTGTCATCGAACATACAGTTGCAGCATCAATGTGATGCAGCTGTAGGCATAAGGTGAGGCTTTTCACAAAGAACATTTTACATGTGGGTTGTCTTCCCAATAGCCTTCAGCTCAGACAACGATCATCAGTAAACATCACAGCCAGAGAAGTACTTTTATATGTTCCATCACCGTCCACTTGAGCCCTGTGTTTTTTCATGAATAGGGGCCATGATTGGAGCAGGGAGTGCTGGAAATCCTTTGAAAAGGGAAAACAAAAGGTCTCCTCTGCTGTGATGAAGCATACCTCTCAAGAGACCGGACCTGGGCCTGACTCAACCTTTCACACAATCGACTGCCAACAATGCAACAAACCCTGCCCTCGCAAACCTACTATTGTGCTGGAGCACGCCACAGCTGTGGAGAATCACATTTAGGTGTCAGAGGCAACAAATGTTTCTTTAATTGGAATAGTGGTATTAGCTCATGTTTCCTCCCTGTGCTTTATGAATCCCCTGTGCCTATTGTTTGGAAGTTCGCGTTGACGTCGCCTTGGCGGCTCCGGCTAATTGAGTGAGTGTGTGTTTGGACCAGGTTCAAGAGGAACTAGCGTCTCTTGGTTGTGTGTGTGTGGGGGTGGGAAGTGTAGTGTGTGTGTGTGTGTGGGGGGGGGGGGGGGGGGGGGGGGGGGGGGCTTGTATTTATTTATTTTTACATTTATTTTTTGTTTCATTTCCAAGGTTGTGTCCTTCTACATGCAGGATCTGTGACTCTCTCCAGTGTTTCTCTCATTGACAGCAAATCTATAACATTCTTATTCAATCTAAATGAGGCTGAGCATGCTGTGACTCTGACCCTGTGAAAAGTAATTTAATATTTCAACTGCATTTGAAGAACCAACCCCCGGTTTTAACCACTGTCACCTAATCTGGCTTTCAGACAGATTTAATCTACAGCCAAACACAAACAGTGACCATATATGTCTGTATTTGGATCCAAGTGTTATTAAAAACATAAGAGTTCAACTGGATTGCCCGCTTCATATTCTTAATATCTGAGGTGAATATCTGATCTGATTTTGAGTAAACAAACATATCGCTCAAAATATGTTGTTCTCTGAGCTTTGGGAAAAGAAAAATCAGCCTTTGATTTACAATCCAGAATAAGATATTATGATGAAATATTCATAAAGCTACACCTAGTTTATACTTCCCCATCAGATTTGACAAGAGATGTTGTTTTATTATTTTACCCCAGTTTAATGTGAAGAAGATTCCCTATTGGCCTGATAAGTACCAGATTTTTTGCACTCTCCTAATCTTTCCTCGTCTGAGGAGATAAGATTACTGGTAATCTGGGCCATCAAAGACACACCAATCCATTTCCTAATATGGGATCTTAACACTGGATCAAGACAACTTGCCACAATCCAGGTCACAGGCATGAATAAGAAAGATTAAGAGAGGGAGGAACTCTTGATTTTCCACCTTTCACTTATTCATTAAACGCAGCGTGTTTACATAAAACACATAAAGTCTGTTAATCTCTCTAAATCCAGGTCTTCATGATATATGATGCGCTGTATGTAATCTGCTGATCTGAACGTCACAAGCATACAGGTAGTGGATATATCTTCCAACGTCCCTCTTTATAAAATAAGATTTCAAACCGGTATAATTCTACATTAAAGGTGCACTATGCAGTTTTGGGGAAACACATTTTAATCAGAAGAGAAAGATCTTCATTGATGATTTTTTTATGGCTAAACAATCTAAATAAACACATTGTCTTTGTTTTCAAGACTGAATAAACAAACTGACCTTTAAAGGACACCACTTCATACTGTTTTACTTATTTATACTTGTTTATATTTGGCAGACCCTGCCACCTTTCTAGCTTTAAACAGTGTTCTGGGGACCTTATTTTCCCCTGAAAACAGTTTGTTTATTCAGTCATGGAAAAAATAATCGTTCTAAGTTTGTATATAACCTCATTAACATTGTAAATATCAAAATTATGAGTTTGAATCTCTTCTTCATAACTCCATAAAACTCCTTTAAGAAATAAACTTACATCTGAATACTTCAAAATATTAAACCCAATTCTAAACACTAAAGCTGCTTGTTTTGATATTTAGCCAGTAATAATAACACACATAAAGTAGAACAACAATGTCCTTGACTGCATGTATATTTGGATTAAATTACTTATTTTATTCAAAGGCACCAGACACTACATAAATCGCATAATCCACATATTATTCCCAACAATGTGTTGACAGTATGAATCTTTAATCTGGAGCTTCAGATGAATAACAGATAAAAAAAAAAGGAAAAAAAAGAAATCATCTGAAGAAAAGTCCAGTGTGTTTTCTCTCATCTTGAGAGGGAACAGGTGCTGCTGGCCTCCGAGATCAGTGTCAGCCGGGGATTACAGCATGTGTCACCGGGGGATTGTGAATTACTGTCATAGGAACCAAGATTACAAATATGGATTAGGAGCAGAATAAGATGCAGATAGTGCTAAATTTGTGAGATAATCTGTCAGTGTGCCTTGACGAAAATATTCCTTATGTGAAAACAAAATTAAGATGGCTTTAGGGGCATGTGTGTGTGCGTGTGTGCGTGTCTGTGTGTGCGCGTGATGTTGGACTTTCTTGTATGGTTTTGGGTGAGGAGTGGTTGGGATTATTGCAGATGCACACGGCGTAAGTGCTTACAGTCAATGTCTACTATTACATTACAATGAAAATATCATTATTTTATACAGCAAAATTCTTATGTAATTGGCAGGAAACTAACCTCTACTGGTCATGATCTCTCAAATATATAAAATGTTCTTCCATGTAGGAGTGTGTGTTTCACACAATCTTCTGGCTGTGACCAGATATCTGAGGTTCTGCTTGCCAAAACTAATGTGATCAGAGCACAGGGAGAGTGTGGACTGGGTGTGTGTGCATGCAGCGGTGGGCTCAGAAGTGAGCGGTTTGGAGAGAATTCATTAGCGTGTAGACAGGTGGCTAGTGTTACACTCCGCTAGTGAAAGTCAGCAGCCTGAGCTGTCCTGTGCTGCACTCCCTCTCTCACTTCCTCTCTCTCTGCGAGCAGTAAAGTTACACCGGCCTGGATGACATTTCCAAAGACAGCAGGCCACTGATTAGAAAATGGTCTGCACTGAAACAACAGCCTCCGATCTTTATCAAAGTTTAACATCCAGCCCCCCCCCCCTTCTCTCTCTCTGTCTCCCTCTCTATATATATTTCTATCTCTCTCTCTCTCCGACCTTGCTATCTATCCGTCTCGAAGGCCTGTCTCTCTCGGGAGCCAACTATAAGTACTCCATCAGGCAAACCGCATTAGTGTAATTTCGTCCCAGGAAATTAGCAGAGCAGAGCGGCGCCAATTAGAAGTCAATAGCTGGCTTTATTAATCGAGCTAGCCATCGCACTTGATTAGATTAAGCCGGGGCTGAGCTCTGTTTGTGTGCGTGTGTGCGTGAGAGTGTCTTTGTGTGTTTATTCATCTGTGTTTGCGCCTGTCAGTGTATTGCTTGTGTGTGTGTGTGTGTGTGCGTGTGTGTGTGTGGCCGCATGCAGAGAGCGGCAGGTGCTGCTGACTTGCTGATCCTTTCTCATTGTGACTGTCTGCGGCTCTGTCAGGGCTCAGTAATATGTTGATATTGACCCTCTTCGACTGCAGGGCCCTCGGAAGACACACCGCAGAGGAGGGCAGAGCTGGAGGCATCACTTAATGCACAGACGAGCCAGCCAATTGGTTAAATTAAACTGGCGTTATTATATTACGTTTTGTAATCATATAGCTGCAATTAGCGGGCCACATGCTATCACAGCGTAAACTATAGCAAACAGATGGGTGTTGTTGCAAATAAAAGAGTCTCACAACTTAACTCCTGAGACGCATCCGTACCTGCGTGCGTGATATCAAAGGCTGTTTGCAGATCAGCGGATTTCACAGCTTAGGTGGCATTATTCACTGACAGAGCAGCACAAACAGGAGAATCTTGAACATGTCTCCAAGTATATCCCCTTTGGTAGATCCTCTACATGCGGATTACAGTGTGAATTTCCTGTGTTATCACTCGCATGTATGTGTAATCTGAAAATCTCAGCCCTCACTGACAATCCTTCAAAAACTTGTCCTAATCCCCCCCGCGCCATATCTGCTGGCTAACACCTGTTCCTAAAGGAGAGCTGCACAGAAGCGAAGCGCTGCGGCAAAAGGGGGGGAGTTAGGGAGAAACAGAACATTTCCATCAAAAAACAATAACCTTTTTATGTAATTTCTGTCAATCAGCGTATAGGTCGGGTTGTAAATGTGTGTTTCTTTTTGTCAGTCTGTTTATGGGTCTGTCAGTCTTTTGTATGTCAGTTTACCACTTTCTCCCTCACTCCTAAAATAAATCTCTGTAATCCATATCCGAGCTTTAACCAAACACACTTCAGACACATGCGGTGAGGTAGCTTGTAGAAAAATTATGTATTCAGAGACGGAAATATACATTAGAGTGACAACATTGTAATTTTTCTTTTACAACACGGTCTCATTTCGGAGGTAGAAGATCTAATCACAGTTCACTGCTGCCACCGAGCAGAAGGCTCCGAGTGTTACGTTTCCAGCTGAAAACACTTGGAAATCCAAGGCCCCTGTGCGTCTTTAAAACATGGAGTTAAGGAACCACAAAATGGTCAACACAACCAAACCACAGAAACCCCACTCCTTCTGTACACACACACACACACACCGACACTGGCACCAGTATCACCAGAGTGGCAGCTCTTAAGCCAATCTGTAAATCCAGGCGCCATCAAATTTCATAGCTGGCATTCGCGAGTAAGAATTCATTGCAGTCTGCGTTGAAAGAAGACGAAATTAGTCTTTTTACACCAATAAAGCCCATCATCCCGTCCAGATACAGACATGCTAGCGTAGCCAAGGCCCCAAAACAACATCGGGCTTCACTGGCCCAGAAAGGACAGCTCCCCCTGGGCCACGTCTGAGAGGCTGGTGGCTAAGTTGCTCTGACAGCTACATGCTTTAACAGATGCAGTCCCCAGCCAGTGAAACAGCCTCTATGGGAGCAGATAAGCTAAAGAGAGTTGGTATGGCGATAGCCGCATGGGCTAAGGGGTAGCAAGGGGTGATGCTAGTTGCTAACCGTAGCTGCTGGACAGAGCTTGTCCACTGTGATCGAGCTCAAGAGTATAAAGACCACTGACCTCACAGACAATACAGTGTCAGCAGAGGGGGACGCTGCAAGCTGGATATCAGTAAGTTCAGAAAGTTCAACTGCTGATAGGACATGGGCAAAAATCTAGGGAGCCTTTCTGTTGTAGATGATACAATCTCATTGCAATTAAACTGTTGTATTCTTGTTAATTAGTGAGTTAATTACGAAGGTTTCAATTATTCAAAAAAAGTTGGACTTATTTAAGCAGCCCAACCACCTCAATAAAATGTTGAGATGGTAAATTTCTACCAATCATGGATACAGAAAAAATATTCTTATCATATGTCATGACACATTCATATGACAGTTGCCATTTGTTAGCGTGAAACCACTGGGTATTATCAGAGAGACAATGGGGTATTTAACCAGCTGTGACAAACACAGCTTGGCAGGATGGCCATCAAGTGAGTGAAAGCCTTTTAGCATTCATAGGGGCGAAACCACTGGATTCTTTTAACAAGTGTTCTAGTCAGGCTAGCGGTGACAGAACCAGGTAAGCCGCAAACACAGCAAAGCAGGAAGGCCACCAAGCAAGAGTCCACTGTTCCAGACAGAATTTCAACATTTGCAAGTGAGAAACCACTGAATGTTTTTAACAAGATAGCACTGCTCAGGCTGGCATTTCAACATTTGTGTGAACCAATTGGATATTTTGGACAAGGGACCCGTGGGACAGTGTTTCAGCATCTGTAAAAGTGAAACCACTGGATAATGTTAACGAGACCTTGGGACATGTTCCAGTGGACAAAGGTTGTGAGGGGAGATTTGGTTAATGTGGAAGACGTTGGTGGAACCCCGGCCTTTGGTCGATGTCTTGCCATCTTCCCAATTAGCGAACGCTTCTCATACTACGTCCTTACAAACCGCACCGACACAAGACAAATGTGTTTGGGGCAGGATGGCGGCCATGCCAGAGAACACTGTTCAAGAAGGCTTTTTAACCATTTGTTAACACTGAACCACTGGATATGTTTAATGATACATCAGGACATGTTACAGACATGTGAGCAGACATGACAACAAAACTGGATACTTATGCAGGATTGTGATAACAGGAAAATGAAAATTGTACATTGGCACATTATTCTTGGGACTGGATTGATTTAAGACACACTAATCACAATGCAACCACCTCAACCCAGCTGTAAACCTCTTTTGCTGAGATGGCCCATTCGGTTTAAAGCCAACTGGATCCATGGAAGACACATGCCAGGAGCTATAAACTTAACTCCAGCAGCAATCAATTGCGCATCATGCCAAGGTACTTTCTAAAGGGTGGCAGTCTTACACCCCACCTACAGATCAGCTTACGGGGCACTTCACTCTTAAATCTAATCACAGGAGCTACAATAGCAGTGAGGGGAAACAAAGCAAGAGGCATTTCATATTCATCTCCCTTGTGTCAGGTGGACTAAGTGCCAGCTGGACTGAAAAGGCTGGCGAGGAAGCAGGTAATGTTGCTGACTGCAAAACAGTCTTCAGTTACCAAGTAAAACTGAATTCATCGATCAGTGCTGCCACAGGGGAATTGTAACTGTGCTGTCTGAAGACATAGAATTTAAATGTTTCTGACAGGAGGAAGTGGAAGAATGTGAAATGATTTTTCAAAAAAGGTCTGTCGTGAATAATTAAAAAACGAAATTATTACCATAAAGAAACAATCAAACCTGAGGAATCTTCATGTACTCCCGCTTACTGGAGAACAGCCACATTTTAGACTGCTTGCAAAACCCAGTTTATTTCTCTAATTTCTAGTAAAAAAACATCTTATTAAAAGACAATCTACAAGAAAATGATGATGGTGATTTTCACTTGTTCCATTGGCAGGGGTTTGGTTTTACAAGCGAGAAACACCTTGTACGGGTTTACAATTTGTGAGACGAAATGAAGGTGCTAACTACAAACAAAACTCACCACGTCATAACAATGTTATGTGTTGAAGTAAACATGTAACGCTGTGATCCTGCCCTCTCACTGAAATTACATAGTGCAGAAACAAGTGATGGAGGGGCGGAGTGGCTGACCATTCACACCATTGCAAGACACTGTACCATCAACATGGTTCTGTAACTATTTTAAGTTACATAATATTTGTTTAAGTGTGTTTATAGTTATTGAATATATATAGGAGTTTCATAATGTTTCTTTCTACATGCAGCAGTTATGTTTCACATGTGGAAAAAAAGCTTATCACAAACAAATGTATGTACAGAAATTCATATTTAAAAATGTAAATGTCTTATGTGATATTATTTCATTTTCACATTTCATAAATGAAGATGCCAACTGCATCTGAAAATGTGTAAACGTGTGAAGACGCTAATTTTACTGATTTAATATTCTGGGTTTTGTTTCCGTGTGCGGGTGTCTTAAATCAAATATGGAAGTTTCCATTTATATCTCAAAATAACTATCACTTTTGAAAACTTCCACATGTGACATTGCATTGTTTTTTATTTTAACGTTTAAATATTCAATTCGCACGTGAAATTGTGATTTTCACATATGAAGAAGGCAAATTTTTACAAGCCAAGTTTTCGTACAAAAAAAAAATGTTAACCACTGTTCAGAAACCATCTACAAAACATCCCCACCAGCCTGCCTCTCAAAATTGTGAAATTCTGGGCTTTTTAGAACATATCGGTTTTCAGCTCTCTTCTCCAAAATCCCCCAAAATCTGACAAAGGGTCTATTCCTTCCATCCCCAACAATCAGCACCATTCACACTGACTGTTTTTTCACACAGCCTTAATCATGTGAACCATCACAGAGACATGACCAGCTGCTAACCTCATCTCTGGGGGCTCAAATGTGCCTCAGGAAAACAATGTGAATGAATGAAACCCAATAAACAAATAGAACCATAATCTGAGCCTTTTTAACACGATACTCACAGAGTTGTTGACAGTCCCAGCTCCTTCCTTTCATTTATGAGACTTGGTGAGGACACGTAAACATAAAATCAAAGAGTGGAATCAAACAAAATAGAAAGCCAAACTATTTCCGTGACACTCAAAACGGCCTACTTCTGCCGTCTTTTTCATCTCTTGCCACCAAAAAGTCTCCCCTCTTTTAACATTTTGAGAGCCGTTGGGCTGCTCACTCACAAGAGTGTGCGTGTGTGTGTGTGTGTGTTTCTTAGAGAAAAACACCACTTATTAGGTGTCACGTCGTGTTAGAAGCTGTGACCTGTCAGGGCTCGTCTCGCTACTTATCTGTCACCACTCGCCTGTTCAGTGTCTGCGGGTGGCTTGGATCAGTGCACCTCAATACACATATTTGCTGGTCAAGCATGGCCTGAACAACAGAGAGGTCAGCCATCGAGATGACCCTGATTGTCAAACACAGCTAAATACAAAGACATTTCAGAAGCTTTCTAACCCTCGGGCTGGATGACTTCCATTCTCGACAATTATCACGTAGCCGAAGAGCCTGAGAATGGATTTGACAACAAACTGCAAAGTTAGTTCTGAGAATTATGCTCATTTCAGGAACAGACAGGTAAGTTTGCTCTGCGGCAGAACAGTACAAAGTTGCCTGAGATGTAAACCAAGAAAAGAAGTGGAGCCCAAGTTCTGAAGAGGTGCCCCAGCGTTCACCATTTTCCAGGCTATAAATCATGCTTGTGATGGGGCCTAGAGAAACTGGAATGTGAGAGCATGACAGTGATGGAGGTGAGCTGCCAGACAGGGCGTCAGGTAGCTGCCACACAAGGTTGATCAGCCCCGTGACACGCCGAGAGGCCCGGGCCTGTGACATGCAGTGCTCTCCAACAGGTTATGAAGGCAGGCAGGATGGCGTTGGGGTGACAAGAACCAGGGGCTGTCAGGAGGAAAACGCAAGGACAAGATGTCATGTTCGCCATGTCGACCAGGCGCCACCATCTTTGATTTTTCTCATCTGAGACAGCTGTGAATACGGGCTCCGCATGGCGCTGATGGATGTTTGTGTGTGTATGTGTACATTGCAAGTGGAGTATGAGGAGTCTGTGTGTGTGTGTGTGTGTGTGTGTGTGTGTGTGTGTGTGTGTGCGTGTGTGCCTTTGCTGTCCTTCAAGAAATGTTAGCACAAAGCAGCTGATCTGATGACTTGTTAGATCGACAGATTTGGTGGTAAACTCTTCTCCGAGGTCTTTCACACAGTATTCAGACAAGCTGTGGGGAATGAAACGACAATTGTGTAACTGTTGAAATTTCAGCGGCGTTGCTCAATATGCTTCTTGTGAAGGATTCTCATGATGGTGAGGGATTGAAAAAGATGTCTTTGTTTTTCTGTGGAGACTTTTTTTTTTCCCTCCCCGACATCCCCGGGGACTTAACATAAAACCCAATCATTGTATAACTTTTTTTGTACAAGAGAACCACAGGAGGAAGGAGTTATTACGTGAGGATTAGAAAGTTCTGTTCAAAAGTAGCTGAATTGAAATAAAATTCATCAATCTAAGCTCCAGTGTTGTGTTTTTGTAAGCAAGTTAAGATAAACTGCTATTATTGCTGTTCTTTCATGATCCTGACAAACTTATATTAGCTACTTTGATAAAACTGTGACATGTAATGTCACAATTGTTATTGCTGTTGTTGTTACCATTGTAGCAGTCCCATTGACTAAGACTTGCTATCTTTTTTGTTTTGAGCTGAATTTCTAAATCCCACAGGACTGACTGCAGTGTATTCAGATCACCTGTTTGCAGGGTGGGAAGGCTGACTCCTGATTAATGAGTGGAAGCAGATTGGGCACCCATTCTGAATCTGTCCCTGAAACACTGCAGGTCACACCATGATAGATTGCCAGCCAGAAACTCTGGACTGTTTAGGCCCAAACTGAGATATTTTTTTGCTGCCCTGTTTCATTCCAGTTGAGGGAAACTGTGTTTAATCTTCAGCCAATTTGAGTGGCCACAAAAGTCACTAGTCAGCTAGACTGCCTGCTTCAAGGCTGTCCTTTTTTGTGCTGTGTTGCCTGCCTTACATATAGCCGGACGCCTGCGGGCTTTCTTTTTTTATTATTTGATGTTTATTATTTTATTTCATTGGGGAGACAGACTTGATCGCTTGTAAAAGCCCATTTCAGTTTGATTATCCCCTGAAGAGGCATTTGTTTATTATCCATATAGCTGTGCACTGGGCACTCTCTGTAGAAGGACAGATTTTTGGTTATATATTTATTTAGGTTCGGGCTGGTTTGTAAATATTTTACTGGGAATACCACCACACCATATATATTTTGCAATTATGAGTTTACAATCTTTTTTATTCATTTATATTATTTTCTGAATGTTTTGTGTTCTGTATATAACTTTGTGATGTCTAAGTAGTATTAAGTGGATGCTTAAGTGGTTTTCTGCCTCCTCCAGTTATTCAAGTACATATTTTTTTTTTCTACATTGTGCAAAATCTTGCAACCTTGATCATGATCATCATGATCATTAATTAATAAATGCGATGGTTAAAAGAAAAACAATAAATCACCATTTTGTTTGTCCTTTCCGGTCCTCTGTGTTTAAAAACAGAAAAGAAACTTTGCACCTCTTTTTCATGACCATTGTGTGTTGGAGAAGGACGAGAAGACGAAAAAAGCTTGTGAAAGTTTTGATAGAAATACATTCATATGCTACAAAGTTGGCCCAAAATGTTGCAGATGAATGTATTTTTGCACAGAACATGAGTTTCCTTGCAATTTTTTGTCAAATAAAAAAATTATTCTAAATATTTTTGTGTATAATAAAACAAATTGCCCTAATACGAAACAGTCTATAAGGCGTTTAATATGTATATACAACAAACATATTCACATTTGTTTGACATATTATTTGATTTATTATTGAACTAGTCTAATACAGAGAAATTAAAGTATAAGGTCTTAACATCTGTTACATATACAGAATTTCTTTTTCATGAGCCTAACATTGTGTATTTGGCCTGTTTCTGTCTGCACTGTGCTAGGTTTAGGATGATTCATGAGTCCAGTGAGAATTAATTTACACATTTACAGTGTCAAAAAGTCATGTTAGGCCTGCTACAGCTACCCCAGGCCTCCGACAAGACAAGCCAAAGCATTGCCTGGTGAAAGACATGTGGTGTTATCAGGCCCATCTGTTGGACATACTCCAGACGCAGCAGAAGTAAAGTCATCAAGGCCCCCAACTGATCACAGCACCTTCGGGCCATGTTTCAGACGCCGTCTGAAGTTGAGAATGAGAGCGTCCGATTACAGACATGTTCTTGTGACGCTTTCGAGCACGTACCAGCAAATCCTCGCAACAATTCATGTTGTATGGATAAACGCTGTACAGTGAAAACGTGTTCGAACAGACAATACATGCGAAGAATTAGGGACAAACATCCGCAGCGCTCACACACGGACAAAAAACTCCACCTCGTCCCAGCCCACTTCCTTTCATGCTCTGTACGAGTGTTTACCTAAAAACCCATCCCTTGTTAAATCGCAGCCTGCTGTTGACTGAAAAGTTTAATGATGCCTGCGGGGCCTTATGCATTAGTATCTGCTATTGGCAGTCATTCATTTCTCTCCTCTCAGTCTTTCCTTATCCTGCCTCTGAAGGATAAGGGTTGAAGTCACGGTCAGGACCTCTAAATAGGGCTGTCGTTCCTGTCTTTCCACCAATCACAAGACCTGCTTTAAAGAAGTGCTGGCGCAAGGTCAGATGACATACAGCAGAAGCATGACAGTGCTTGGTGCCAACAGTGTGGCACACACACACACACACACACACACACACACTGTGCTCAACATATTTGCTTATATTTAAGTGCTGCAACATCCTGTCATGTGCATCACCGTATCAGATTTCACATTTATCTACTCACTGACAGCCTTGTATCCAAAATGAACGCAAACACCAGTTAGGCAAGTTCATCCATCAAACTGTCTAACTGATTCCATTGATTAGTGAAACATTTATCCAGTCCATTAACTTTAACAAAAGAGTAATTTAAGGGAAATTCGGGACTGATGGCACTCTTAAATAATGGCTGTATGGGAGCCACTGTTCCTTGTTTCTTACCCCAAATTTCATTTAGATCTTGCAAAGTGCTCCACATACTGTATGTCATATTTGAACTGTTGTCTCCATGTCAAACAGCCTGATGAATAGAATAGGAGTCGAACAGAGAAAAAGCTAGAGGGTGAATTAGTCTGCGGCAGAGTGCTTCGTGCACTAACAGACAGGAGATCAATATTTACAGACACTCCCCTGCCTTAGACAGCATTCATGTCAGAACGAACAAACAGTCCTCATTGCGAAGGTAATGTCCAGCCCACACACTACACCAAACTCACACAGACAAAAGTATATACTCTTTCTCTTAACCCTGCCCCCCCTCCCGCTCCATCCTGAGACAAAAGGATAGGTAAAGGTTGACAAAAGGTGTCTATGGATCTTTTGAGTCACACACGGCAACCGCTGTCTACATTCACCCTGCAATTATCTCCTTACAGACCTAATCCAGGCAGTTAAGTGGCTGGCTAAAAGCATGTGTACACAAACAGGGCCGGAGAGCAAGGTGGTGCATACCGTTTATCTGCCAGCTCCATCGCACACCTGATGTAGAGCCATTGCCAAGGCTGACAGGAAGCGACTCAGTCTGACCTTACAGGGGTTGAACCACACAAACATGCTTGCATACACACAAAAGACTTTTTGTTTAAAGTTTAAAACTTATCAGCAGTATATATAGTGTTGCAGCGATAGACTGCTAGCTGCACAGCTAACTGAGTTAAGTAGCTAATGGCAGCGACAGTTGGTAGCAGTTAGCAGTTGCTCTTGTGATATCCTGCCCCCTATTTATTCTTAATGTGAATTTAGCATGCTAATTCTGACACATTCCTTCAAACTGCAGCACGTTATGATTTTGGTGAGGTCGCTATTTGTCTAATTTGCTGATGTGCTGGAACCAACAGCCTCTAGAGCTAATGTGAGTGTTTGTTCCTGTCCTGTTTAACCGCTACGGACAGCTGTGGGTAACTTGGTGGGGTTTGTGGGAAGATCATTCAGCTGCTCCCTCAAGCAACATCTTTTCTCAAAAGCTCATAAGGAGCCATCAGAAGGAAAACAGTGGTGTGTTGTAAATACTAACCTGGATTAAATTCAGTGGGTACGTCCAAATTTCCTTGTTTGTTTCTGGTTTTCCAGGAAATTGTTAAGGTCCATCTGCCATCATGAAGAACTCTTCAAATTCCCAGAAAAGAAGCGAGTGAGGTAAACTTGGCTGCAATCAAGTGGGGCTAAGTCACTGCAATTTCCAAAGGGGGAGTGATAAGGTGATTGGCAGAAGGAGTTCACTCCAGCCCACCAAAATATGTTGTGTTGAAGCCTTTGGAAGATACCTTGGTGAAATGAAGACATGATTGAAACTGGAGACACTCTTGCGATGAAATCACGAGCTCGGACACCTGTCAACACGTTCACATTCTGACCCATGACTCCCAAGTACTCATGGGTGCACTCAGCCATTTTAATTTCAACAACATCCCTGTGAACTTTCATGACGGCATCAAAAACAAACGTGGACCAGGCGTGAAATTTCGTCCGCCCTTGATGGAAAACGGCCATCTTAAAACTTCCACAGAGAGACAGACATACAAACACCTAGCAAAATACTAGAAATTCACTTCTGTGTTAGTTTCTGCTACAAAAGATGCCTCAAGTGATGGCATACACACAGACTAGCAATGTAAATGATAAATGTTGTAGACGACTATCTAAAAAGAATACTGGGTTTATGGGGACAAAGACAAGATGATTGCAGCTGACAAAAGAGAGAACTCATTTTAAAGGCAGTATAAGACAAAAGAAATACAGGGTTTCTGATTCAGTGATAACCCAAGAGGAAGTTGGCAAAATGGCTCCTCAACATTCAGCCTCCGACATGTGCATGAGCCATGAGCCACACATTTTGCTGTGGCTAAAATGAGCAAAACCAGCTCTAAAGGGAAGGGCGGCAGAGGTAACTTGAGCCAGTGTGAATGGACTCATTGTTGCTTTGGCTTAATTAGGCGTGACAAGTGAGGCGTGAACAGATTCCCATCATTAGGCCCCCTAAAAAGCCCATTAGAATCAATGGGCCACACTCCGGTCAGACTTTCTGTCTACCAGCCAGCCAGCCTCCTGCCCCTTCTGCAGGACACTGGATACAGTTACAGCCACCCAGCCACGGCAAACTCAAACAAGGCAACTCTATAGCTGTGGCCCTAACACCCGAGGTAATGCAATTGACGCCACGTTTGAGGGAAAAGGGGAGGATGATGAGAGAGGTAGGGGAAGAAGTGTGTGACTGGTGCTCTGCGAGGAAGTGTGTGTACAGGAAAGTCTGTGTGTGTGTGAGAGAGAATGAGAGTGAGTCACAAGCATAAGCCTGTCTGCTCGACAGAAAAACTGTACCAGACAACAGATCCCGGCAGCCAGTGTGGCTGATAAACTGCAGGGATTAGCAGGCACTTCTGGAGCCCAAGTGGCCCTATCAATACAGGACCGGGCCCATTGATCTGTTGTCTGGGCGGGTGCTGGGGCTAATTCCTGGACCTTGGCTCTGAGTGCTCCTCACCAGGGAGGTGGGAGGAAGGCGGAGGCGGGGGAGAGACTGGCTGGCTACAAGTGGCGCCATCCACAGACCCTACTGGATTTGAGGCTCTGTGCTTACCATACAGTACGCCAACTCAATAGCCCCATCACCACAGCATGAGGCTCATGAGAGGGAAGCTGCCAGTCCAACACAAGTATTATAAATATCTACAAATCAATTAATTTGTCATCTGACAGAAACGTTTACTGACAGATGACCTCAGTATGTATTTGCCCAATTGAGAGTAGATAAGCAATTATGAGTTCAATATGTCATGTAATGCGCATACTTTATCACTTACACATAACATACAATCAGTGGTGGAGAGAGCATTTAAAATCTGTAGTTTCTCTGAGTTGCATTACTGAAATAATACTCAATTACAAGTAAAACTACTACAACTACAAATTGCAGATGAAAAGGCAGGATATGAATTTGCATTAGACTCGGTACTCAATCATGTTTTAAAAGTAACTTACATGTTGTAATGCATACTTAAAGGTGCAATATGCAAGAATTAGCCACTTGTTGAACTCATACTGCAAACAAATAGGGACAGTATATCCCCAGAGTAGCTAACTACTGCTTACTGTGTTCATGACTCTAGCTACTATTAGCTTGTTAGCTCAGTTAGCTTTGCAGCTAGCCGGAGAGTTGTTGTTTACACTGCTAGTACAGGACCTTTTAACCGCTGGGAGAAAGAGGGTTTTTTTTTGTGGTTTCTTTAGGCCCCGAGGCTGACTGGTAGGCATGCTAACTTCAGTAGAAAATCTGCAATCTCTAGACATAACGTCAAAGGTGTTATTTCTTCAAATTCTGTTGATATTTTTAGTGATTTTTTAAAAATGCTTCAAACTTAATTTCATTCATGTTGCACCTTTTAAGTATGAATACAATTACAGACTTTTAAAAAATGACATAATCACAGAAATTTGAGTATGTAATTAGTTACTTCCATTCCTGCATACAATAAATGTGCAGTGAAATGCATTTTAAGCCCTCCAAGAATAGCTTGTAGCTGGTAAGATTAAAAAACAAACCATAAACAAAGAGATGAAAAGGACATCACATATAAAGATAAAATGTATATATCATGCAGTCATGTATGCAGCTAATATTAAATACATAGCACATACACTGCAAATATATGCACAACTATAATCAAATATTAATACTATGAGTAAAAATTAATATGTCTTCTTATAAATACTGTGAACAATTTGCCTATTCAGTGTTTACTAAGAGATAAAATTCACAGATAAGAGCCTTATCCTCAAATAACGTCCACTTACCAGTTCACTTTGGCCAAACTTCAGCTAGCTATAAGCGAACCATTATCATACCTTAATTAGATTTCAGTGTAAGCAAATTACTCACTCAAACATGTGTCAGTGTCTGGTATGGAAATTGCAGCACGTTGACAAATGGAGCTTATCTCAAGCAGAGTAGCCTGCATTAGCACCTCCATGTATTCCCTTTCCGTCAAAAGATATGGCCAGTGGGAGGAAGTGTAGAAAGAAGTTAAAGAGATAGTATGATAAGAATGGGGGGAGTTAGAGAAGGTGAGGGACCTGTTGAAGAAAGGGTGAGGGTAAAAAAATAACGCGTAGTGGAAGGAAATGGCTTTTAAGGAACGACTGAAAAATGTTAGGGAGCAAATAAAGAAAAGTGGAGGGAAAAGATTGCGTGATTTCAAGGATCTTGTTTAAGCTACATGAACACAATGGGCTGCTACTGATATGAGAACTAGAACACACACCACACTTACCAGCAGTAAAATTTGGTGGGAGTTTGTTAGTGTAACAGAGGGGGTGGACATTAGGAAAAGAGAAGAAAACAATGAAACAGACAGAGACGCATTACCACCATGGAAAAAAAGAAATGGAGACGAAGCAGTGATGGACAGGTTTAATACTGCTGCCTCATTCAGTGGTGATGAAGCCAGAAGATGAGCACTTACTGCTGAATATTTCATGGCTGGAACTGACTGACTGGCTGTCTGTCTGAGGCAGTGACAGCCTCACTCTGGTACTGAGAGCGTGGCGTCCTGTACAGCACCTTGAGACACTGGAGGACTCGCACTTACTGTACACTGGAAGGGATACTCTGAATTGATTATCACAGATGACACAGATATAAAGCACCTGTCTGTGCATAAAAAGGAAAAAGGGGGTTTTGTTGGGAGAACATGAAAAAGTAACAAGAAGAAGTTGATCATTGAAATTATGTCAGGCATTGCTGTCCAGTCTCATTCTTGATTCGCATAGCGAGATTTGACAAGTATTTTAAGAAAACACGTCAGGAGTGTTTTAATTTACTTTCCAAGACTTTGTTGTCGCCATCATAACCAGGACTGGGGACTAAAAACATCTGCAGTCGGTTTGACAGCCAATCATAAACAATACGACTTCAGATTCAGCCTCTGACAAACAAGACTAAAGCCTTGATCATCAGTATAGATGCAGCTGTAGTCTTGCATGTGTACAGCAAACACCGACACACTTACATAGTACACGTTACAGTCAGGGGATTTCATAGTCCAAAAAACGAAGCGTCCGGTTTTCTCTTAATGAGTCCACACTATCCTGGGCTGCACCTGGACGTCTGGACAGGGGTCTGTGCCAACCTCTGTGGACTTGGACAGGTTACAATGCATTGTACTGTACTTTGTCACAGCAGTGATTTATTCAGCTAAATGCTAATCACAGCCTGCTAAAATGGTCACAATGACAATGAATGAATTGAAGCGTGTTTAATGTTTACCATGGTAACCATCTTAGTTACGCATGTAGGCCTTTATTTTACATAATTATAGGGGTGTCGCAATATACCAGCATTAATTATTACCATAACAAAAAAAATAATTATCAATATTGTGTTTATAGTACATGTATGATAATATTATATAAATGATCCAGTGCCTCTTGAGTCCATTGCTTTCTTTCTTTCTTTGTCTTACAAGGTGGTGGTTCCAATTCAGTTTACATTGTATTTATGGCAGATTTCAGGACTTATGGCTCTTTGTTTATCAGGTCACCTGGTTGCCTTTTCAATGGTCATGAAGTGTATTATAAATGTTGTTAATTCTAGCTAGCTAACATTCGGGCAGTACGCTGAGTGCATAATGTAGAACTCCAACATTTTTATGTTTTTTTCCATACTGGCAACTACCAAGACTGCTGATGATGAAGAAACACAGACACAACGTGATACCAACAGTGTTACACTATTGGCTCACAAACCTTGTTAGAAGCAGGAACCAATTGTCAGAATTGGCAACATTATTAATTAAGAATAATATTAATGTTTTTAAGGAAAGTACTTTTATTTTGGACAAAATGGTTGATGAGCTAGACATGACACATTATTGGGTATTTGGGTGTGCGCATGCTGACATCACTTTGACATGTTCCGTGGTCTACCTGTTCTTCATCAGGAAAATGCACTATATTTAATGAAGTGCAGAGTTACAACAGTTTTCAAATGAATATATTCAGAGCAGAAATAAAGTCAGAGTATTTATAACGTGACGTATTGACACACACGTGTAAAGGAAATACCTTAATTAGACCTGACGTACATGAAATGTATTTTTCCTCATTAGGTGGAACAGAGTGTTGCATGTAGCACTACATATATATCCTGGACAAATATGTCACGTATAATTTGTTGAAATATTAATGCACGGAGAAAAATGCAATTGACAGTGAATGTCTTGTGAACAACTATATAACACACACAGACACACAAATACACAGGAAGCTTTGTCTGCTCCATGTGTGATACTCCATTTGTTAGTTTAAATTATAATATTCAGATTTTCCGTGATATTTCAGCAGACAAAGTGAACAAAGGAAATCCTCTGTGACTTGAAACGTGACGAGTGAATTTGAAAGTTAAATCGGTGAGGTATGACAACAGGTGGAGCTGTGATGTGTGGAGTCTAAGATATACTGCCGAATGTGACTATATGAATAGCCTATAGTCAGAAGTTAAGTATGTGTTCTCTTATTTCAGCCCCCATTCCACCTTGTCACCACTTTCCCTCATTTCCCCCTCTCTGCCCTTACTGGGTCATCTCCATCTCTCCATCGACTCTCATCTTTCAGCCGAACCACCACCACCCCCCACCTAAAAAAAAAAATCTACTTGAAATAACGCTTCACCTCCAAATTCCTTCCAGAGACATCCGTTACCTCTCCGCGCCCCTCAGAGAGAAAAGCCATTCATATTTGATTTGCGTCTGAGCAGAAATGGCAGTAATGTCTCCCATAATCATGACAAGTGTAATCAGGCGGGCTTTTGATGGGCTAACGGTTGGACGCGCGCTGCACTACTGTGTCAAGAGTAAAATTATATTTGGCAGCTGTGTCACATTTTTTCTAAAAAGCTTTTTCTTTGATTTCCAGACAAAAAAGCTCTTGAGAATCCGCTGACATTTAGATACATCTTCCTTTGTTTCCATACTTTACTGTCAAAGAAGAGAGAGAGTTCGGTCTCGTTTGAAGAGGGTTTTATTATATATTCTTCATATTTATGTATGTTTTTCATGAATCGAGACTTTGGAAATATGTTATGAAGCAGGATAACAATTTACATATTAATGTGTATGTGTACATTTAAACTTACAGACCTATTTGGGGATTATAGTGAGGTGTTTTCTTTTGTTGTTTCAAACTGTTTATTCATTCTCATTTTCATTTTGGTTCTCTTCTTAGTCTGTATTTTCAGATTCAAGCCATTAATGTGAAAACCACTGCACCCAGGTGCCTCTTAACCCCCTGTAAAAAAAAATTAATACAAAGGAAATGTTTCTTTTATGTGAAAGTTTTAAGGTTTTTTATTTATATCTTTTTAAGAGAAACTTTTTATGATGTTTTCTTGGCCAGGACTCCCTTGTAAAATAGATTCTGAATCTCAATGGTACAATAAAGGTCAAACAGAATAAAGAAAAGTAATAACAATAAAATCACTGAATAGAATCAATAAAAAAGTATTAGTGGCTGTCATATAGGAGGTTGTGAGGTAGCTTAAAAACCACCAAAACGCCTCATGCATCAACTTCACACCTCATTTAAAAGACTGCTGCATTTACTTCCTGTTTTACATTTTCCAACCATGATATTCTCTAACATCTACAACATATCCTTATTAACCTGCCCTATCGTCACATAGCTGCATTGGATGGATCCGCTCCTCGTTGTGGCCTGAACGAAAAACTCAACTGTATATTATTAAAAAGGGGACATTCCTACAGGTGAAAAACGTCCGCGATGACTGCGGGAGGGCTGAAAAAAAAGGGGGGGAAGAAATGTCAGCGCTGAAATGGCTTTAATGTGTCATGTAATCGCGACAAGTGTGAGATCAGGCAGGCTAGCTGTTGAAGTGCTCTCCACTCACATGTCAGGAGTGATATTACATTTGGCAGCCTTGTCACGTTTTCTTTTTTTCTTTTTCGTAAAAAGCTTTTTTCTCCGGTTTGCTGACAAAACGGTGCTCTTGAAATTCTGACTGCGTCGACGACTCCCACGTTACCTTTTTCCCAGCTCTGCAAGAGGTGGTGGGGGGGGGGTAGTGCCTTCACAGTGTTCAGACACGAGCTGTATTGATCCGGGATGGGGAATCGATGGTAAATCAATGAGAATTTTCTCCGTTGGCTGCCGCTCTTCCTGTGCAGGCATCATCTTCCTTGATCTCATTTGGCTCTTCCAGGAGCTCTGAGATGGGCGTCCTCTCTACAGATCGAGGCCCTTGTGTATGTATGTGTGCATTATGACATATGTGTGAGTTTTTTGGTTGCACGTTGTTTTCAGTGCGTCGGGGGCCCGGGATCCTCCTAATCAGGCCTGACACCACACCAGAGGCCCCTCATGCTACCCCTCACTAATTTCAACCTCACCAGCAACCTCTCTGCACTACTGACAGGGGCCAGACTGCCGCTCCAATCAATCCACGCTGATGGCAAATAGCTTCCAGAGCTGTGCCAAGCCTATTATTTCCCACCCAGAACCCCGTACAGGCCCAGGTGAAATTGGCCAAGCTGGAAAAAGAAGGACAGGGGTCATCCTGGGGCTGACACAATTTACAACCACACACTCGAAAACACACATACACACACATTAGAGCAATCACCACTGAGATTCTGACAGCATAAGTGCAGTCATAACCGTACACATTAATGCTATCATATGTATTTAAATTTACACACCAGGAGGAAGTGAGGGTCCTGGCCTAAACAAACTCAGGATGCCAGGGAGTGTGGGTCTTAAAACGCACTTCCACAAGGGATCAGGTGACTTCTGATGAGCGCTAGTTATAGTCTTGGATAACCTCCTCAAGTGCAGCCACATTGCCCGAGTAATCACAGAGGGAATGCGACCCGGACTCTGGGGGAAATATTACGTCAGTTTTCTGTGATTAAGTTCGAGTGAAAAAAGTAAATGGACTCAGAAATGCGGTCATTTTTTTTTTTCCCCGCCAGTGAATGATGAATTCAACATTGCTCGGATGTCATACGAACTGACATAAACTCGTCGTTAGACACGTGATCGGCTCTCCTTTGAAACGTTAGCTACTGAACCTCGCTGGGATTCGGAAAAGACCACAGCCAGCCGTGCTATGATTGACTACTCTGAGTTCGCTTTTCCATCTCTGAAGTGTCGAGCTTCTCCTTTTTTTCTTTTTTTTTTTACAGCACTTGCCACAAGCGTACAGTCCCACTGCATGCCTGCAAGCGGGGGCCAAATTGAACCGACTATGTATTTTCATCATCTCCAAATCTACTTCCTTGTCAGAGTTGAATGACATGTTTACACAAAGAGGGAATGAGCTTGTTTTTCAGCTTGCATGTGAGTCTCTAAATCATTTCTCTGACTGACACGTAGCTCACAGACCCCCGCTCTCCCCGCTGCCTTGTTCAGCTTGTTGAAGAAGATGCTGATGAAGAATTATGCTTTGTTTGTTTTAGTTTGAGGCGAGAACATATTTCACGGTGTTGTAGGTCATAAGGCAAGTCAAATTCTATGCGGCGAGGAGAGGAAACATGAGCCTTTAAAACTCTTTAAGTGATTCCCTCACTGTCTTGGCCTCAGGGCGAGGCTGGACTTGTTTCAACACACCCAAACAGAACAAGGCCCGGAGCTATACATGGACAGGGAAGTGATTTGTGAGGGGTCGTTGGGGCAATATATGGTCACAAACTGAATGGAGGGCATGAAATGATCATAAGATCAAACGATAAGACACTCAAAGGAGGTTTTTGTCAGCACCTTGTTGTTTCTCATTGTGACAAGCCGTATTCATAATGTTCAAATTCAAAATCAACATTAGACTACTGTGAAGTTTTTTTTTGTTTTGTTTTGTTTTTTTTTCTTTTCAATTCTAGAGAAAGATAGTTGATGGCTGAGTCACATAGCCAGGCTGTCAATGTCGGCGTCGACTTGGATGGCACCACAAACCCAAGGCGTCGACCTTTAATGAGCTGGATATGACTCAACAATCAAGCTATTCTTCTCCAGAATTATTTACCTGAAACGGGGCGTTCCAGCGGCACTCTAACTTACACAATATAAAACCGCAGTAACAGAAGATCGGTACCTAATCTGATCTAACTTTCTGATCATCTTCATTATATTTTCTTCTTTCATGATTATATCTCAAGGTGTATACACCTCTTCTATATCCAGATGTTAGCAAGGCAACACAGCGACATCGGATAGGATGGAACAACGTGTTAAATACATCTTACATCTCATAGTTACAGCTGAAAACGACCACAGAAATAAACAAGTTCGCCGAATTCACACATCTCGACAATGCAAGCCCAGATCTGAACCACACCGGACACGTTCACTAGGCCGACATAGCCCAAGGAATGACGGGCTGGACTTGATCAGACAGATCTGAGCCACAAGCGGGCCACAGCAAGGCCAGATCAGCCAAAAAATGCACTGCATAAACCAGAACTGGATCCAGCCCACCACAATTAATTGTAGTGGGGTGCATCCTGGCCGGACTTGGGCCAGTTCGGGGTTTATTCAGCTTGCTCTTGATGCTATCTCTGAAGTGACTGAAGTTTCAAATGTAAAAAATGACATTTGGCTAGTGAATCATCACATCTATAAATCTCTCTCTCCCTCTCCCTCTCTCTCTGTTTCACTATGTTACCAGCACCCTCACACACCCACAATCAAAGCACCTACAGGTCACGTCTGCGGATGTCAGTTACCAAGCACAGGATGATCTTAGTCGACCGGAATCCGCTTCTGAATAGCTCTCTTTCTCTTCCTGCTGATACAGGGTTCAAATTAAGGACGTGGCCTCCTGAGTGATAAACCACCACTATCACCATACTAAGAAAAGACGAAGAAGAAGTAGAAAAAAAAAACGTCCGGGAAAGCTCTGTTGGGGCTTTCCTGCTGCAGGAGTCAGCCACAGACAAAAGCTGCTTCTGAGTGGCTGGACATGTCGAAAAAAAACAAAAAAACAACCAGGGACATGATAAAGGGCGAATAAATGAGTGTAGTGTGTGTGCGTGCTGAATCCCTTGTGCCCATCTTGGCCACCCTCCAGTTCAACTCAGCTGAGTTCTCGGACAGGGAGCAGATAATTGCTCCAGTGATCTCTTGTATGAGAGAGATTTAGTGTTGCTAAGAACCAACAAATGTCAAAACACCCCTGATCCTTACAACCCGTCAGTTGTTCCTCTTGTGCTCTCAACTGAGAGCCTTGTGGTCAGCTCATTAAGGGACTTAACACATGTGATTATACAGCGCATGTATGAGTGTTTTTGGGGGCCGTGCGGGGGAATCTCCTCCGAGCGTGATTGCAAAGAAGTACAATTACTCCCTCTGTGCTCTCGCTCCCCGGCTCTCTCTCTCCACCCCTCGCCTCTGCTCTCTGTCTCCCTCACCTCATCACCTCTCAGTGTCTCACCACTGTGAGGGAAGGAAGCCATGAAGAGCATCACAGCCTGATTTGTTTAACGTACCCACTCACTTCTATGAGGTGTGTGTGTGTGGTGGTGGTGGTGGAGGGGTTTGTGTGCACATGTGGGAGACAATGAATCAATCAGAGACTAGAAGAGAAGAGGGATGAGAATGGATACCTCAGCCTATTCAACATGAGGTCTGGGTGAAGAGGCGGGAGGGCTGGATGAGGTCCACGGCGGACATATTGCACGCATACACAAACACATATACACACACTTATCCCCGGAGTGTGCCCCTCCTTGTCAGCCAAGTGGTGCTCCGCTTTGATCTTGACACCGTGGGTCAACCCGAGCCCTCATCTCTCTTGTTTCTTTTTTGTGCTCTGTCTCTCTTCCACTTTCCCTTTCCTCTCTCTCTCTCTCTCTCTCTCTCTCTCTCTCTCTCTCTCTCTCTCTCTCTCTCTCTCTTTCTCTCTCTCTGGCTCTGTCTCCCTCCCTCCAGCCGTCTGGATGGCTGGCCCGACAGCCTTGGGGTGTTTAGGCTCTGGAGGGATCCCAATTTCCTCTTCTAATCATGACATCATCCTGCCTCAATGGGTTAAAGATGTGGCCAGGATATTCCCTGCTTCCTTGTTCTGCAGCCTCCCATCAAATTACACACATTACATGTTGCCAGCCGCGCCAGCAGAGTCTATTAGACTGGATTTTCGAAAAAACAGCAGGAGCTGCCGCAAATGTGGAAGGAATGCATGCAAGTTTAAAAAATCATGTGTAGCTGGCCTCAGTATGTGGATATGTTTTGGGGTATTTGTGCTTTTTGTTAGCGATGCAGGGATCATAAGCCTCAACCCGTATCCAGGTCATGAGGTAATCCAATAGTGCCGTTCATCAGAGGTTTGGAGATTGAGCCCTTGGACATGATTAAAGGCTAAGGCTGATTAGAGGTGAAGAGTAGCCGTGGTCTGCCTGGCCTGTCAATAGCTGTTAACTTCACCTCCACCAGCTCGACTAATCACACCAAGAGTGGCTCATCTGGTCCACTCTCTGCTGAACTGTGGGTGTAGCTCTTCTCAGCTCTTCTCTTCTCTTCTCTTCTCTTCTCTTCTCTTCTCTGTACTTCAGTAGTGTCCAGCAGAACTGGCACAACATTACATTGTGTTGCTACATGCACTGTTGAGCTACGTTCTCTTCAATCAAGCTGTTAATATCTCATATCTGCCAAAACCCTGTCATCTGCCTTTATTTTCTCATTTTTTTCTAAACCCAAGATGCTGGTACTAGACATCCTGGGAATGAGACTCAACATTCACCTAGTTTTCTGGGGCGTTTAAAAACGGCCTCAACAAGACTCACAGTTAAGTTTAATAGTGTTTGAATTGTATTAATACGACGTGAGGTTCAGTTAGCTTTGCACAGAGAAGACCAATAAAAATGTTGTGTACTTTCTTACTGTATGATTTAACTGCTTTAGTAAAGCAGTTAAATCAGGGGTGGCTGTACTTCTACTTGAGTGAAGAATGTCTCTTCTCTTCTCTTCTCTTCTCTCACAACACTTCCACTGCGCTAAGTGAGCAGTGAGAGAGGCCCAGATTACAATCAAACTTTTCATTTTCTGCCAGGCCGACAGCTGTGTTCAGCCGTCATGCACATAATGAAACAATGTTACAGGAACAATTCAGGCCAATATCAGCATTGCCATCACGAGGGTAGCTCTCGTCATAGCAACTGGACTCAAAACTTTTGAAAACCTTTTTCACGTGTGTCTCTTGTGAGACAGATAGCACAGAGAAAGCAGTTCAGTAAAAGAAAACAGTAAAGTTTTATAGCAGATTTTACAGTACTGAGAGAATCAGCAGCAACAAAGATCTTAAGTTATAGTACATAAGGATTTCATGAGTTACCCAAAATGTTCTTTTTATGCCTTTGGGGCCTTTATACCTGCCTACCAATGAAGACTCCTGCCAAATACATCTCTTTTATTAGCTCTTATCTGACAAATATATCTGTGCTGAATACGGAGTGACATGCATGTTTGTAACATATTGGAATTTCCATTCTGTATAGCATTCTTGGCACACATACATGCTTTTAAATGCACATATCTGTTTATAACCGGGAGGCCGCAATAGGAAACAGATCCAGACTTCTGACCAGAGGGTCAGTCCAATGAATTATTTTATTATACTCAATAGGAAATGCTGTTGGGGAAAGAGAAGGAACACTATTCCTTATCTAAACAAATCCCAGGGCACTTAAAGGGTAAATCTGAATTATTCTGGGCAAAAAATTGCGGCTGCTCTGTTTTCATTTTCCAACTTACATGCATGAAAACATTTTTTCACATGGCTCGCATTGACTAAATCCAGAAAGGAAAGGCTCTGCAGTGTCTTTGCCAAGACGAAATTAAAGTCCATTACAGCATCTCTACCACCTCCTGCTGTTTGATTATCCGCTCATAGAGATGTAGCTCACTGCCTCATGTGTCGCCTCAGGTATTGCCTCTATGTAAAAACAATGCCACTTAGGCCTGACCAACTGGAAAGCAGCCACAAAAAACACCTGCAGTGACAACACTGACACAGGTGTGGCCAGGTGAGACAGACACAAATGACTGAAGTCAACCGACGCCGTTTTTATTCACACAGTGATTTATTGTTGTTTCTTTCTTTCATCTTACGAATTTGAAATGCCATTGCAGGGCAATGATAACTGTTACGTGTGAAATCTACTTGTTTTCAAGTGTTATTTTATTTTATTCTGGGTTACAACTAGAATTGGTTTAGATGTTTAGTGCTCAAAAAACACATTCTTCTCATTCTGTCCAGTGCTGCAGCTCTGTATTCCCCCTCTATCTGAGACACCCTTTTTTTTGGCTCCTGTCTCTTTAAATTCCCCCACTGATAAAATACCCAGTCTGGCCTGATTGGTCCGCTCACATGTGCCTGTTCTAGAATTGATATCAACAAAAGAGCCGCTGTGCTAAATTCATTCTTACGTGCCAAACTAGCTGGCATAAATTATGCAAAGTTGTGACATGGTGACATAGTGTGATGTCACAAAGTTACGGAATTGAATGCGGGACTACTGGCGTTTCAGGACCATTGTTTTCTGTCGGAGAAAGAAGCTCTTGATGTTGTTTGACTTTTCAAACTTTCAAGATCCTGCACATGCACAAGAACATAAAACTCTAAAAGAGAGAAAGAAAAAACAAAGAGGCACAATAGGTCTCCTTTAAAATCACAATTTCACACATGAATTGAATATTCTATACATGATTGGCTATAATTTTACACGTTACGTAAAATTTCGACATGTATAAGGATACTAATGCTACAGGTGAGCTGGACATTTTCCCAAGTGATTGACTTTTTTTCACATATGAATAGATATTTGGACACAAGAATTGTACATTGTCACATGGGAATGACAACCATTCATCGATTTTTCTTTTTTTTCCCGATGTGGATAGCTGTGATGTATTCTTCCTGACAGTTCTGTCACAATGATTTTTCTAAGTAGGAGTTAGAGAGACTTGGTCTCCTAAATCACCAAGCATAAAGAAATATCTGCTGACTGATGCATTATCAGATGCTTTTCCCAACTCAAATGTCAACTCTTATTTACTATATAACATTTTACTCTTAAGTGGTTTTATTCATTTTATCCAAATTGTGCTAACATTATCCTCCTAAAATGATGGCAGCTCACCTAAAGTTTCAATGAAATCTCCGCCCAGATTTTAATGAAATGCAGTGGGAGGTCCTGGATCACTCTGACCCAGCAGTCTCCCTCTGCTTGCCTTTTGGTATGAATCAAAAGATTGGTGGGATTGGATTTGGGGTCACATTTCAATTCCATATCAAATTAAAGAGGATAAATGTCGGCCACCGCAACCTCGCTGGCTTCCTGTAACCTGTAACTAACCATCCAGTGGAATGGCTCCATCATTATAGGCAAGTTACATTCCCATCCACCTGTTAGTGCATCGGCTAATGACAAGGTCTCATGGGCTCAACTTAGGGAAAGGTTCATTCGGCACCCCTTGCCTAGAAACCTGAGCCCTGGATTTTAAGTCCACAGAGGGAGGCTTTCAACCCAAAGCGGGCCAAAAAGGATTTACAGCTCTTAAACAGATTTCAAGCTCTGAGGAGGCCGCGACATCTTTTGTCTACCCTTTACACTTCAACTTCTGACTGGTTTATCTTGCTGTTAACATGCTCAGCTGTTCAATTTCTGTTTAATTAAAATTGCAACATCCATGCCAATATCCATGCATCCATGCCAAAATAAGAAGAGAATATCACACCTGTGCTTAATTTACCGTTGTCAAATTTCATATAACGACTTCTTTGTCAATGCTTTAAGCTAAGTTTTAGTTTCTATTATCACTGTTTTTAATTTGGTAATTCAATGTTTGTGTTTTGATTTTCACTTGGCATAATTCACTATTTCCAAACGGCTGTGGCGATGCTGACATCAGATTTTCAGCCAAGGCTCTCGAAAAAGAACTTCAGCTGTGACAATGTGACACTCTTTCATTTGTATGGTGGCAATAAAGACTTTACTGCTCTTAATTACGGGCAATTTGCAAACCATCTTGGAATTATTTCCAGACCATTATCCATAATTTAAATCTAATTACTTTAGCTTCAGTGGTGACCACTGTGTGAGTGCCGCACTCAACGTGTGATTTAATTCTTTATCCTTTGATTGTCAATAGTGTTTTCGATTAACAACCTTTAGATTTACAACAGGGAATAATCGGTCAGTTAGGAGAGACGTACCGGTAGAGGCCTTGAGAATGCATGGAAAGTTAGCACTGTAGCATTAAATGTAGTAGGCTGGCTAGCACACGGCCAGAGTGTGTTTTACATTAGGGAATAAGAGAGTGATACTGTGCTTGAACCTGGCAAGTAGTAACCTTTATGGTGGTACAGAGGCGGTTGAAGTCAAACTCACACAGCCGTTTTTCATTCTTTTAACTTTTTCATCTTTAAGTCAAGCTCGCTCTCTGGAGATCCTGCTTATTTTCTCACCACTGCGATGAACTAACACCTCTGGGAATCTAAATTGGAAAAACGCAGCAGCACTGATAAATAAGGTCACCTGACATTTGTAAAAAAAAAAAAAAAAAAAAGACATTATACTGTCAGCTCTCTGAAAGCGTTCCAGTCAAGCAAACGACATACCTCCAGTTTGATGACCGGTTAGCATGTGTACCCACGCACTTACGAGCGTATCTCCTCTTTTATTTGCAAAATGAGAAAGGTGGGAGAGGTGGGGAATTGGATTCCTCCGACCCTGCTGTTCCTAGTCAGTGCGGCTGTAGACAGCTGGGCGCCCACTACAGTTAAGATCAGAGGCCTTGATAACCTGGGCCCTGATTTATGGAGAGCAAGCGGCCTCTGCAATCACCTAATGAGGTAGAGAACGCAGAGTGTTTACATGTTTATTAGATAGCCAAAACCAGCTGGGGACACTGTTTTCCTCCACCTCTCTTTCTCCCTCTTTCCATGTCCTTGCATTGAAATGTTCTGTCCCAGCTGCATTAATCTGCACTCCAAGAGACTATTATGAAATTAAATCTATCTATCTATCTATCTATCTATCTTAGACACTACATGTGTATTAGTGTGTTTCCATGTCAGTTGGTGGATGGGATGGCAGTGGCCTTACAGTTAGGCAAGATGACTACTGTGCCAATGACCACTGTTCAAGACTCTGTTTCAACCTTAGTAAGCATGAAACCACAATATTATGACATCAGGACATTTTCCATCTTTGTTTGTAGCTGCAAAAGCAGATATTTTTGATGATACATCAGGCCAATTGTTAACCAAACCAGGTAGCCAATACATGATATTTTTCTAACGACAACAATTGTTTTTTTTGCCCATACCTAACCACAGAGGTGACAAGGTTGCCAAGCGGGCGACAAGGCTTCAAAATCTGTAGTTCGAGTCTGCATTTTGGCGTGACACCAATGCTGTTTTTCAGGGCAACCTGGGGGAAATTTCCATCCTTGTTCGTGGTGACCATAACCAGATATTTTTCACAGGAAGTCAGGCCATCTCCAGCTATGTGTGAAGCAACAGAACTGGGTGTTTTTAAATAGACCTTGCAACATTTCCAGCCCTGTTTGTGGCAACCAAACCACGATATTCTCCCAAACAAAATCAAGGAACCTAAACAAACATAAAGCTGCAACATAAAGAAATGTACAACATGACCTAATCTATGGTTTTGCAGAAAGGTACTTAGCTTACAGTCCTCAAGAAATTGAAACAAGTCCAGTTGCCCACGATACAGCGCCTAGATTTACCATGACCTGGATGACTGAGAACATTCATCAACACGTACTTAGCTAACATTTATTCTGGCGATTGTGTTGGGTGGTGAGGACTAACAAACCAACTCCAAAATGCACTTTAAACCAGAAATGGTGGAGAGTTGGCCTTGCAGTAAGCAACCACAACCCATGTAACATAATACATGCTATAGAAACACTGATGAAAACCAAAATATCCATAATCTTTCCAGACCATAAGCAAAGTGCTGTAACACAACATGAAATAGAAAGTTTAACCTAAAGAAATTTAAAGATTAACATACCCATGGTTTGCAGAAGTGTACATTACCATGCGATTGGGTTGGAACTCTTCATCATCAGATCATTGTTGGAGGAACATCTGTGCCCCATTCCTGATACTCACTAAGATTTTACTATACAATGCTGATGCACAAAAGGAGAAAGGTCAGCTGAAGCTGCAATGATCGGAATACAAACACCCCTTTTTATACTGTTGCCGGTAAATAGTAGCCTGTTAATCGAGATACACCCATGAGCGCGTAACAATGAATATTTGCTTTCTTCCTAATCAGTCTGGCACAGGTATTTTATGATCCCCAGCAGACCCTATTGTCTGCTTCCACAACCCAACTGCATCACATACCTTGCCATTCTCATTACAGGAGGTCATGGAAAGTGTCCTCAGTAGGGGCCCGTCTACCTCAGGGCCTGTTCTCAGCAGGGGCGTACATGGCGCTGCAGCCTCTTGGCTTTGTACACTGCAATGGCAACATTTAAAAGTTTTATCTGGGCCTATCTTTGTGCTGGTAATTCACTCGGTGTGTTTGTGTATGCATGCACATTTGCGTGCATCCATATATAGACATTTTCAGTAAGCGGCGCTCACTGGAAATTAGATCTTATAATCCCTGCTGCTGGCTGGTCTCTTAAAAACTAAAAGGAGGAACAAGTGGTAGTAAAGGCAGGTACTTGTATTATATGTCTATGCACACACAAATGACCTCTCTTTTAGCAACCCTCCTCAGCTTAAAAGTAGTGGGTCTCAGTGATAAATGATTAAATAACACATGTGTACACGCACACAAAGACAAGCACAAAATAGCACACTTTCCCCTCAGCATCTCTGGAATCCCTCAGCACCTGGGAAAAACTCTTTGCTGTCCAAAAAAGTTAATGCACAACAGACCGCTTTCTCTCTCTCTCTCACCCTCTCTTTCTCCATTTGGCCTTGTAAAACCTTCGCAAATCAAATCCGCTTTCCATCAGGTTTTTTGTAATTGGTGTTTTTGTTACAAGGAACGGTGGTTCAGAGGCCTTTCGGAGCTTGTCTTTCAACTAGACAGAATCCTTGCTGCTGCTTGGTTCTTGTTATCCGCTGCTGTGTTTTGTCGGTGAGTAGACTATGTCGAGACTCCCTGCTGGAACTAAAGGAGGTTTACAGGTCTCCTGACTGTACTTGAAGAATGGGTGACCTGTGAGATTACAGTGTCAAGTTCCTCTGACAGTTCGAGGCTTAGGCTTTTTGTCGTACTGGAACTTGTTGTCGGCTTCCTCTCGTCATTTATCCAGTCGCCTGGATGTTCTGACATTTTCCTAGAAAACAGTGGAGCATAATCAGCAAGTGGCTTGAGAATTAACTGCACTCCTCTACCTAAGGTCATGCAGCCCCTTCGCCATAACATAATGCTTGCAGTTAACGTTTCTGCAGACCACAGATATGTCCAAGGTTGACATTTGTAGCAAATGTGGCATTTCACGTGACCATTTTGCTTATCAGCTGACTTTCACATCAGGACGTGGAGGCGGACAGTGGTGGCGTTCTCACAGCCAGCAAAGCTTCGATAGTAGACAGTCTCTACCCGTGATCATGGTGACTAAAATGGTAATTTAGGCAAAACCATGATGTTTTCTTAACCTTAATCAAGTGTTTTTTGTGCCTGAACCTGACAAGAGAGTATTGGAAAGTCCACCAAAACAACTGTAACTGTTGCATCAAAACACCGGGACAAAGATGCGCAAATGTAAAACGTACTAATGTCACTTTATCGCTGGTTTGACTTATGAACGTTCAACTGACTAAGCAGAATAGCTGAATTCCTCCAGGGATTCATGAGCATGCATGTTAAGCAGCAACAGGTTTGCACACCTACTGGTTTTACACAGCTACAGTAACACGCGATTGATCACACAAGTCTTTCGTCTCAGCTCCTATCTTCCCTCTCCTACCTTGCCCTTAGATGCCGACCGGCCGGCGCTCCTAACCAGGGCCGACCCCAACAAATCACTCATTTTTATACAATTACCTCCCGCTCCCTTCCTGCGCATGGCTGGGTGCAAGTGTCGCCCGTCTGCCTGCCATTGTGTGCTAATTTTAGGCCCATTATTCGCTGTAACAAATGTGCAATGGGCAGAGTCACTTTCACATTAATAGTTTGCACCCAGAGGGGAAGTCTTCCCCCTCATCATGGATCAAAGGTCTCCTCTATTGTATCTAACTTCCTGTTTCCCCTTTTAGCCACTGTGTGTTGTTTTTTCTCACTCTCTCAACCTGGGCCGAACTACACGGGCAGTAGAGGGCTTCAAAATTGGACACTGCTGTGAGTGACAAGCATGAGGAGATGCCCTTTGACCCTCTCGGCGACTGCGGGAGAGCCAACAGGTGATTTGTGGAGCCGGGAGGAGATGAGGCGAAATGCGTAAAGTGAAAGCTCACGCTCTTGATATCATGTGTCCGAGAGAAATCTGGATTCTATTGTTGTACTGTCAGCAGAGGTGTCCAGATTTGATAAAATGCCTCGTCACCTTTCTCCGGTTCAACTCCCACAGATGGTGAATGATAGACGCTCAGCAGCTGAGTTTACTGTGACCTTCCCAAAATAAGTCTTTTCAGAGTAGAAAGGGCATTGGGAATGTAATGCCGGCCACACTTAATTTTGCACTCAGAATGTGAGTTACTGAGTTGCTGCTTCGGATGACCGATGTAACTATGTGTCAAAGGAAGCTGTACAGTGTAGCAGACTGGGAAGTACCTCATGTCTCAAAGCTAAACAAATCTCATCTCGCCATTGTACTGTGAACAACTGACCCAACACATGCCTCCTATGAATCACACGGACGCGTTTGAAGAGAGGATAAAAGGCAATAAATAATCCGGCAGGGGAGTCACCATTAGTGCCAGGGTCAGAGAAAGAAAAACACTTAGATGTACAGTAAAGGTTAAAGTCATCTTTGAGTGTATTAATATAGATTTAGTCTAATAATAACAGGACAGGGAGAGAAACAGAAGCAGTCAGGAGGTCATGCAGGTTTTAGACGGACACAGGGTTCGCTAAACTTATCAAGTTATCAAGTCATGGATCATTTGCTTCAGTGTTACAGTGTCCTGTTGTAAACATGAACTCTTAATGATGCAAAATTTTACATTTGTGACAGGAATCAGTTCATTTGTGCATTAAAGTAAAACTTCTTGGTGATTTGTTTACGGCATGCTTCTCTTGCTCCCCCTTATTTTGTTGATTGCCAATGATTCCCAAAATAATATGTATTATGGTTGAAAAGTACCAGGAACAGGCTTACCTGACCTTTGTCGTCACATAGTTAACATTGTGAAACAGCTGCAGTCTGTTTGGGTTTAGGCATAAAAACTTCTTAATAAGGTCCAGCACCAAAACTACTTGGCAAAGGTTTGGGTTAAGTATGCAAACTTCAATCACGTTCCGTACTTGACATGAATTAAGTACATTGCGTGATTTCAAATTAGTCAGGGTTGACCTATGGTTTCACATGGGACACGAACAGCAGCTGAGTAAGACTTGGCGTGTTTGAACAGCCTGTCATTGGTCCCAACACGTCATATGCAGCAGTCTGGTCAGTGCTGCTATGCATGTAAGTGTCACTTATTTGAAGTGCCCCTCTAGTGGTGGTTGGATGGGTCATACGCAGACAATGGTTCATATCCTGTGTGTGACCAAGAGTCAAGATGTATTTTGCCTTTAAGCTATCTTTACGTACATGTAACGTAAATGAATAAAGTATGTTTCATAAGTGGTGTGAGTGAACGTGGTCATTTTAGGTTTTGTGCCTAGAACCTGACCAAACTGTGGCAGTTTCATTATGTCAGTCAAAAAGTCATTATATGTCATAATATGTGAAGGTGTTCGCCAACAAACTTAATTCTAAAAGCCTAACTGGACATTGCATACTATTGCTAACCTGACACATCATAGTTTGAAGCTAAAGCCACAGACCAAGCTGCGGTATTTGATGACTGGGAGAGAGAACATGTTGGTTTAAGCCATCCATTCACCTTACCTCCTCTGTCACTTCCTCACACCTCTTCGTCTCCTCACAATAAATGTAAATGTGGGTTGTATTAAGATGTTTACACAGAATGAGTGTGTATGGTTAACGATGCTGTAAGCTCTTCCATGGACTGATCAGTGCAACTCTAGATCAGTTTCATAGGTTTTCTTTCATCCAAAAGATGCCCTCAAACAAATGGAAGTGTGAGTGAGACATGTTTCACATATAGCCATTTGTATCAATATAAGTTAGATATAAGCAGATTCTGTGATAAAAAAATATCAGATAAGGACTGAGGAGTTGCTGCTCAATGAGTAAGCATTTCTCTAAGCCCAGTGATCCTGTAATGAGGGCCACACACAGAAGGTGAAAGGGATTGCTGATTGCTGAGGGGAAGACCTCTTGGGCAATGGGGGATGGAGGATACAGGAGCTGCAGCAAGTACTGCGGCTATAGGACAGTGTCATCATTCACCATGTGACGTGTCCATGTTAATGCAGAATGTCCCCCGTGGGATGTCAAAGGGGCTGAGCCCTGTAGACTTACAGAATGAGCGGTTTGCTCATGATACTTGAGGTCAAACATTCCCCTCCGAGCAGTCGAGGCTGATGATTTCACAGAAACTGTGAAGGGAGCCACAGCTAACTCTTGGCTAGTGGGAATGTGAAGTATATTACAGACGGGACAAAATATGAATTCATATTGTTCGTGTGGCATTCAAACAACTCTTCATCAGAATCAGTTTGCATTTCTGTTTTCCTGCCACTGCCAGTAGCGCCTTTTTCCATCATTTTATTTCCATTTTGTCATTTTGTCAATATTGAAATGTGTGAGTTGTATTCCTGCAGCAAAAAAAGACTATGAAATGGTAGCTTAATAACGATTATGCTAAACATGACAGCTTGTTTGTTTTTCCATAACTTTGATGCATCTTTGCTACTCACACTATAATCTACAGAAAGAAAGATTTGGACTAATAATTAGCTTGATTTTTGCTTACAAACTGAAATTGAAGACCTTGAATAAGTTAATAGGCCATATACACAAAGCTGGGGTGGTAAGAGAAACTAGCCCTCTTAGCTTTTTTAGTCCAATAAATAAATAAACAACTCGGTTAAATGGGAAATACCAACAAAATAGCCAACACGAATCAACCTCAGTCTAAAAAGACAACCTGGCCCGAAAAGTTACTACTTACTGCTGTGGGAGTGTGCCACTAGCTCACTGATAGCTTTAGCAAATGTATCCACCTAGCAATCAAGAGTCCAGTCATTTCCAATGAGTGTATGGGCAGAGTGCGCCAGAAGGCAGGTACAAAGGTAGGCCCAAATTAAATGATTTGTTGTGCTTTTTACTGGCCTGCAACAGCCTGAGACCCTGGATCTTTTCTTATTTGCACTTGATTTATTGTCTAAAATAAATCAACCAACCCTTGCTTTAAATAAACAACGTGGACTCCACCTGGACCTGAATTTCCTTGACCCATTCATATGCTATAGTTGTCTCTGTGCTGGACATTCCCTGCTTCCTCAGTGCCAAAGCCAGCATGTCTTTCTGTGTTACCCCCCAACCATAAGTCGTTCCAGCCACACTGGGCTCCGCCTGGAACAAACACAGGCAAATTGACTTTATCCTCTTTTGTGAAGTTCAGAGGTCTGACAGACACACAGATGGGGAAGAATATCTCTGAGCATCTGTATGTCACGGAGTCATGAGGCATCTCATGGGGCATGTTTAGAGAGTACAGAGCGGGGTTGAGGGGCAGTGGGGTGGGGTGGGGGGGTTTGTGCTGTGAGGAACGGCGCAGACTGAAGGGGGGCAGGTCATTGTGCCTTCAGGCAGGTGGGGGTGGGCTCAGGAGTTAATTGGTAGTTTGGGGTTTGATGCTGAACGGTGATGACAAGTCTGTGTGGCCAGACCCAGTGAGCCCCGGCTGCATATTCACTGTGTCGCAGGGCATCGCGGCAACTGTCACAGCTCACCAAGCTGGAGAGATAGAAAACAGAGAGAGGGGCTCTGAGGGGAGGAGAGAGAAAGATATCAGTTTCTTTATTCTCAGCGTACTTTTTTCTGCTCAAAAGATCTACTTCAATCTCTCTTTACCAGTATTTCTTCTTACCGTGGTGTCCAACGCTGGCATTTGGTTAGTCATGACTTTGGACTGTTCACTTGCCTGGTGAGAAGGGAGAGCTGTGACTTGTTTCAAAGCCAGCTAGTAAGTGGGAGAGGGTTGGGGCCAGCGCGAGGCTCCACGGAAGCATGACGCTGGGGTGACTCAGCGAAGCCCTGGCCCTAATTGTGGCCCAGGGAAACTATTGTAGCCAGGGTGCAGGTCACCCCGGGCCCCAGGAAGGTTACACTGGCCCTCTTAAACCTGTTGTTGCCTGGCGCTCACATAAAAATTACACCTCGTAAATATGTACAGCTAGGGAGTGTGTGAGGCAGGACGGGGTCAGTTACTTTTCTGAACCCTGCCCTTTAAACTCGCAGTCACCTTGTCCCTGCTGCCGACTGCCTGTTAGCTTGTTCCCTCACAGCCCCCTTGGCGGAGATGGAGACAGGCAGCGGTGTGCTTAGTGGCTTGTCATTTTTCTAGTTTTGGCACCTCACGATGCTCTTTAGTTTAACAGCTCACGTCTTCAAAAGAAACATATCTGCCTCTTGTTCTCGCTTTGATGTGTGCGAAAATACCGTCGCATCCACCGTCCACCATCACAGCACCACGGCCCCGATACGGTTGCTTTTGTCTGCCTCTAATATCGGTGAATTTATTCCAGCGGCGATGTTATCCGAGCACAGAGACGCATTTAATCTTTGAGTTGCCGGCGATTATAAACTAATTCAATAATCACCTTGCGATTCAGTATCTCCAGAGGCAATAAATATATGTCCTCTAAAGGAAAACAACGGGACAGCATCAGTTGTTTCAGCAAATGCCCCAAAACAACATTTTTGTCCATTACAGAGACCAGACTAATCACGGCTCTTATCTTATCCAGTGGGAGCAAAGGAGGACGTCGGGGTGGAGATATTTTGTCACAGAAAACATCATTTTGTTTCCTGTTCCCTACCAAACAGTCGTGGTTGATCTCTTGTAACTCATGCAGTAATGTTTCATGATTTCCTGAAAGACGACTTCTTGAATGGGATTAAATCAATTGAATGATGAAATTGATATAAAACCACAAATTTCACAGGCAAAAAAAAATACACAGACCATTTTCCTTGCGAGTGGAACGCACCGATGTAAAATCAAACATGACAAATCACTACATCTTCCTCATATTTTCCTTTCCAGTGTATTAAAAGACTGCAGGGTTCATTATAGTTTCATTTGCACAGCACAGGGCACCTTCACATAAACATTTTCTGGTCTGGTCTGCGGAGTCAGGTCTAGCTAGGCGTCTTACCGTATTGTGCGGGGCGTACCACTGTATGCGTACATGTGTAGAACACGACTGTTCTAATAAGGCCTCTTTTGTCATTAAGGTGAGTAATGGGGATACAGGCAATAGAGAGCCCAGGGGAAGGCATCAAAACCTTTGTTAGTCTGACATTGTTTTAGAACGTATTTATTCAGCTTCAGCCTCATTACTCTCTCTCTCTCTCTCTCTCTCTCTCTCTCCCTCTCTCTCTCTCTCTCTCTCTCTCCTTTCTTTGCCAATTTTCTCCTTCTTTGGTTCCCAGGGACCTATGCGGGAACAATAGATGTACAATTAACGTGGGCCAGGCATGGGAGAGCGAGCGTTTGATGTTCCTGTTGAGTGGCCTCCTTGCTGAGGGTAGGAGAGCGATGTTTGGCGGTGCTCGGGCTTCACTGTGTGTTTTCCTATTAGCCTCTAGATTATTAAAATCCAGGCCATAAATAAGCTGATGGCAGCTGCAATATGCCAGAAATAATGTTTACAAAGCCAAGGCCCTCATTATCTCCCCAAGGCCCAAAGTAGGAAGACAAGGAGTGGGAGAGAAAACAGAGAAATGCTTTTGACCTCTTTTATGCTCACTTTACTTTTGCTCTTCTTCACTCTCATTTCCTCCGTGTGAAGAGCAAGACCGGGCCAGGTATAGCCATGCTAATGCCCACCTAATGGTAACACTGACAAAGGGAATTAACTCCAATAGTTCCAGTCCAGAGTGAAAAAAAAACATAAATTTAAAAGTAAGGGTTCTTTTATGTAATGATTGCTCACATTGTTCAGTGTCCAATGGCCTGGACGGATAAACCCTACCAAATTATTCAAATTCACGGTGAAAAATTGGTGTATCCCAGCATGCATTGGAACAGGGAAGTATAGTATACAGGTTGCAAGACTATCAAAGGGCCAACACATACATTGACATTCACCACACATGGCCACATATGGCCACTATCCTTAGGAATTACATAGATATTAGATAACTGGAGATTGCATGTTTTTACAGACCTGGAATTGCGATTTTGTACCTGTAACCAACTTATTAGTTATTTATTACCACAATCCTTCCCTAGCCTGAAAGATATATTATGTAAGAATTCAGCATTAAAATCCAGTCTAAAAATGACTAGACCTTAGATAAATATTTTGTTGAGTTCTCTCAAGGTAACTATGTGTTTCATTTGGGTGCTAAGACTAAGACTAAACTTACATGAATAAAACTTTACAACATTTTTCGTCATTTGCTGGTTTTATTGCGTTACTCCCACTTGTGTTTATTCGCGTCCAAAGACGGCACTCGCGTACAAAACACACGACAAAGGATGTCACCTCCGAGGATCGCTGCTGCAGTCAGGTCGATAAACAGGAGTGAAGATAAATCCACTTTTGAATCCCAGAAGTGACAAAGACATCTCTGAGCTCTCCCACTCATTGGTAAACGCCTCTGGATCAAAGCATAGGATGTTTGATCCAGATGTGATTTAGACTGGCAGATCTGGCTTTGCACTGGGCCAAAATTGTCCAATATTGATAAACATTGTCTAGAGTTTGGATTGAATGTAGAGACTCAGTTTTGTAACAGCTAAATGTCTTTGATAGGATGAAAATATGGGGAGAACATGCAACCACACAGCGCTGATCACTGAACCATCATGCCTTCATCTACATGCACTTACCCATCTATCCGTTTCCACCCCTGCATATTCTTTGTATAGTCACAGTTGGCTGGAACTAACTAGCATACGGCGAGGGGCAGAACCAGGCAATTACATTTTTATAAATCAAATCTGAAAAAGTCATGTTTGTAAAACAGTAGCTCTAGAAGAGTATAGAATTTAACTCACAAAAGAAGAACATTTCGCAGCAGATGTTTCAGAATTATCAAGAAATGACTAAAAAAAAGTGCATTTTAGCCTGTAGTACAAAACAACCTACCTGCCTGCCAGCTGTCCTCAATTTCCCCTCATTCCATCTTGGACTCAGATGTTTTGAGGTTCTCCAGAGAAATCATCACAAAAGAGCAAAACTGTTGAACAGAAAAACAGCCCTAAAGTAGGACTCCATCCACTGGATTGGTGCAGCCAAATAAAACCCACATACATGAGGAGTACTACCAATTCTTTTTTAAATGTGGTCACAAAGGGAAAGGATGTTCAATTTTAAGCATGTTTTGTGATTGCCCATTGACCATTCTGGGGAAAATATGGGGTAGCTATGAACTGGTTTAGGTTGGCTGCCCTGGCAACCCGAGGAGCGAGCAGGAGTATTTATTTGGCAATGGAGGCCAAGTTTAAGGCTCCTGTCATGAAAAGCACGGGCAAAAAACCAACACTGGTGTCAGATCTGCCCAATTATTGTCTAATCCACTGCTCTGTTTTACACACTGCTAAATAAACCCGGCTGAGGAAATACAAAGTCGTATGTAACATGTCTTTAAACCAGTTGAAATCTTGCAGCTCTTCCTTGATGGCGTGTTCCCCTGGCTCCAGCCACTGCAACAATGAGAAGACACAATTTGTGCTTGTGTGTACTGTGCGTAGTAATAAGCCCAAACACACATGCACACAAACTAGTAGCGCGCGCACACTCACACACTCATGTGTACTTTCACAGACACAAATCAAGAAACAAACATAATGCATACACTTTGGTCACAGTGGTGGCAGGTGCTCATTCTGAATTTCATCGTAATGTCAATGTCTTTGATCAGTGGGGCCGCTGATGGAGACCGCCGAAGGTCAGAGTGTGTTTTTCATAAGATATGGGGGGAGAAGTCAGACAGCGTTTCACATAAAAGCTTGCTTGCTGCTTTGTTGGGAAAGCAAATAGGACGGAGCGAATGTTGAAGTGTGAAGTAATGAGGAGGCTGTGGGATCTTCTCAGGCAAAACATAAGCAAATGAGAAACCGCACGGACACTCGCACACAATGTCACCTTCTCCATTAGGAGCACGGGCAGGAACCAAATGTGGGAGGATTGAATAGGAAAATGTAGGCGGTCCACAGAAGATGCAGTCTTATCTTTATCCGAGATGTGTTGAATCAGCTCTAATTTACTTTGCCAAATATGCTTTAGAGGAAACATAATTGTTGCTTTGTGTAAATTCTTATTTTTTTCTAATCAAGGATGTCAAATGAAGACACAGCAAGAAGGTCAGCGGGGCTGTGGTGTCCAAAGCAAAGAGTGAGGTTTGTATCACATGAATTGTAAAGATTGTAACCAACAGTTAGAGCAAAGGTTCAACATTTTGGGGGAACTACACTCCAAGTTAGATTTTAAGACTTTCAAAGCTACTTGTAAAATGTATGGCTACTGACTAGAGCTAGTTAGCTTAGCTCGACATAAGGCTCAGAATCAGCCAGCCCACCTCTGTAACTAAATCCATCTCATAGCACCTCTAAAATTCACTTATTAAAATGTATGGTTTGTTTAATCCATGTAAAAATTTGTATAATGTGTTTATTCTAACTAACTAACATAATTTACAAATTTCTACATGGGTACTTGAGAGGTTAGCTTTTTTTCCCGTTTTATCTTTGAAGTTAGCTTAGCGACTGGCGGCTAGCTGCGGGCTCTAGATTTAACATATAGATACAAAAGTGCTATCATCTAACTCTTAGCCAGAGAGTGAATGAGTGTATTTCAAGAAAAGGTTTAGTTTAATTGCTTCTTTAAAGGTTTGGGAAAGAAGGGGATTCGTATGGCGACTCTGACGGTCAAAACACAACAACGTGGTCATTTCAGAAAAAGCAAGAGCATTTCACAAAATAAAACAACTTTTTATGAAGCATAACAGCATTTAAGAAAACACAACAACATTTAAGACAACACAATAACAAAAGAAAACACAACAGTTCATAAACCACAACGGCATTCTTGATTATGTAAATGTTGTTGTGTTTGTGAAATGTTGTTGTGTTTTGGCCCACACAGACACCATAGATTTGGGATACATGTTGACAACATCCACACACCTGATCAGCGTGAACCTTTTTCTAATACTCAACCAATCTTTCACCAACATTGGCGAAATGCTATACAACAATAAATCATAAATCATGCTTTAGTTTATTGTAGGGGATACATACAATGCACTGACACTGACCATTTTGAACTGATCTTTGCAGAAATCTTTGCTGATACAAGTGGCAGCTTCGTCTTATAAAACAAGAAACACGTGAATGTGAATTATTTGTACACAAATGCAAGTTTTTCCAGCCAGAAATAAACTAAGCAATTCCGACCACTGATGACAAAGAGAAGACGGACTATGAAAGAAATTATTTTTAAAAACTCACCAAAGCCCACAAAAAGAGGAAGGAGGTGGAAAGAAAACTTTTTTTTTTTTTTTTTTTTTTTACTACTTCAGTGTTTTTCTTTTGTCTTCTTCTGCCGTGGTTTCGTGTCTTTCAGTGTGTCTAAGACTTTCCATTTGGCTGTCACTTTAGATCTGCTTCTTATTTTCTAAGAACTCATCTACTCCCTTTGGCAGCTAATGGAAGTGGTGTGGAGGGGTGGCACTAAAGATATATGCAGGGTGGCCATATGGTGTCAGCACGGAAGAATACCTTTTCTGTGATGGCTCTCGGTTTCACAGGTAATGGAGGGGTGAGTGGGATGAATAAAGATAAAAAAATTTTTTAAAAAGGATTTGTAAGTGGAAGGTCACTTCTGCCATTCCACTGTGGAGCAAAGTTACTGAAGACTTTGAATACACAAACAATGAGATTTGAGTGCCAGACGACAGCCGGCTACGGGAGGGTTTGACGCATTTATCGCCAGTGTTTTCTCAGCGAGGAAGCATTGGGAAACAAATAAACTCGATAAACATGTTTCTGATACGGAAGAGTGGTGAAATTTATCGGTGGCGCCTAAACAAATTGGCAAGATTGAAAAACTTCAATATACACTGCATAACGTATAATGAAACGGATACTACTCATGCAATTGCTGCCAGCTGCAGGGCTCCATTTGCAGCTAAGGGGTTGGGGTGTGGGTTGGGGTGTGGGGGGGGGGGGGGGGGGGGGGGGAGAGAGAGAGGATAAATCAGAAGTCAAATGCCAATACGCCATCGGCCAAATCTTTCAACCTGATGAAACACAAGAATAATCAGATTTGGAGACGCTTTTTGGGGAGTGGAAGTTCGAGGGGAGTGGGAGTGTTGGGTGATGATATGAGCAGAACGGACAGAACAAGGAGCGCTTTTTCCTTGACTGACTGACAGTCCCAAACAAGGCAGCTCTCTGGGGGGATCGGAGGGGGTGTAGGGGGGCACCGAGGAGGAGAAATGTTCTTTGTGGAGGACCGAGGATGCATTGGTTGATTTGTAGGTCAGATAAGGGGAGAGAGAAATGGAGAGGCTGACTGATGAATTAGTCCTGGCAATTTTTTGTTGTATCATGTTTTTGCGTGCTTCTGTGTTCGTTTGTTTTTTGCTCATGCCGAACATCTTTTATTTATTTGTGTGTGTGTGTGTGTGTGTGTGTGTGTGTGTGTGTGTGTGTGCCTGCAACCTCATAGGCCCTCACTGCAGTGGTTCTCTGTATGAGATGGTGACAAATGTGTATCTACTACATTACCTCTCGCAGGTATTTCGCCTCCTTGTTCATCGCAGTTATGTCAGAAAAAAAAACAACAACCTGAAAACAGGAGCGGCATATTTTCTCTGTCAAACCGAACATGAGACACCTCAGCTGCTGTGACATGTGCACACTCGGCGCCTCGCGCTCTTATCACACACTTGGCATTACTCGGTCAGCTGCACACGTTTTACAATGACATGCATTTATCTGTAAAGACTTAATGAAACGTGAGATTCCCCCCGAAAGGGCGGTGTATAATAGTTTGGGACGTGATTCATCCATCACAGGCGGAGCATGTTTGGACAGGAGGGTTTGTCACAGCGGTCATAATATCCTTTGAATTCAGTACAGTCAGAATTCTGTGACTGGATCAGAATAAACCAATAAAATCGTGCAAATTATCACGCGGGAGAAAATGTAAGCTCACACAGTACCCTTTAAGCTACATGCAGGATCATGTCCATCACATGTATGTTGTACTGCTGTATGTGTTCTCACCGGGTGCAAAGGTATCCATAGGATTGTTCTGTTGTACCGAACACATTAGTATCTGCCAAAATAAGATGGTTTCTGATCTTTGTCAGTTTTCAATAGCATACCAACTGACTGTTATCTACAGTGGAAATAAATAGAGCTCCCCAGAAAACACTCACATTATTAAAATACATTGACAGAATATCTCATTATTAGTTGTTGATTTTTTTTTTTTTTAATCAAGGATTTCTAAACTTATAAGCTGAATTAGGCGGACTCTGCAAACCCTTGGTTTCTGAGTGAATAGAACAGCTGCCATCTAGAAGTTTTTGATAAACTGCCAAAATAGTTTTTTTTTCCACTTTTCATTAAAATAATCATTTAACCTCACCTAATCTGGACAATTCTACTTTTTTCCACACTGTGAATTTTATATCTTGAGCTTAGTGTAAAAAAAAAAAAAAAAGTCAGGAAATCAATTATCTCCGAATTACTAAATAGAAAGTTGTTAAAAGCTAAAAAGGTTGAACTATTTTAAAATGATTATCTGATTCACTTGTTAATTCTGAAGTTAATCCGTTTCCTTGATTGTCTTAAGCAAAGCCTTTCCGTCAGGTTTGACAGTGTACTTGTGTTTTAAAGGCTATTTCTAACAAGTTTCACATGTGAACATTGAACGTCACATCATGTCTCCAAATAATCCTTCCCATATAAAAAGCACAGCAATAATCAGTCGCCTCTCCCTATATTTTTCTCCTATGTTTCCTTATTTATTCTGCTTGCTGAAGGTAAATGAAAGCTGCTGTACCTCGTGTTATCTTCTGATAGCTTTGTAAGGGCAGCACTCTTGTTATTCTGTGAATTTGTGATTTGGCCCTCTGTTATTTCCAGCGTGGCAAGGCCAGAAAAAAAAAAAAATGAAAAAACCTGTGATAATGCAAACACACTGTCCACACAGTGCCAGTGTCAATTCGAGGTGAGGCTTCCAGTCAGCTGTGTGTGTGTGTGTGAGACTGTTGTTGATCCATACTGTTGAGCTCTGTGACAGAGAGAGCAGCACCAACAGCAGGGAGAGAGAGAGGGGGAGAGACCGAGGTGGAGAGAGAGAGAGAGAGAAAGAGAGGGCGGGGGACAGCAGGCTACTGTAACGTGGAAAACACCGGTGTGTTTGCAATAAGGGAGCTCAATTTGCAGGGATGATTTTCTGTGATGTAGCTGAATATTCTCTGCAACGTGTAGCGTGACCGTGCGTGTGTGTGTGTGTGTGTGTGCGTGTGTGTGTGTGTGTGAGAGAGAGAGAGAGAGTACGCCAGCCATACAGTATATACAGTATCATGCAGCAGCAACGGCAGGTAGGCAGCACACACACACACACACACACACGCACGCACGCACGCACGCCAACAAGTGGAGCAGAGACCGCAGGCCTAAATCCGATAGAGTAAGATCATTTTCAACTAACTCTTCACTTCATAAAGTTTAACGCAGGGTGTTTCATTTGTTTGATTTTTTTAGGCTTTTAAAGAGTTAAAAGTGAAAAACTAAAAAAAAAAAACAACAACAACACACATTTAAGAGATTTTCTGCATGCATGCGTCTGCAAATAAGCCCCTTCTTTGCATCGTCATTCCCTAATAATTCAACTTTAAACGCATTCTTAATTGCACTAAATGTATCTGCTATATTTAGCTCGATGTTGGAAAAACACGTGTTGGGAAACAACAATGTTTTTTTGTTGATTTAAATTAATTTAAGCAGTAGGGGGTAAAAAAAAACATAACTTAATATAAAGAGTCTTTCCGACGCTTTTCTAATTATTTTATTTTGACAGGGCAGAAATGTTGCACTTCACAAAGAAAATAAGCATCCTTTCAAATTAAGATGAAGAACAGAAGACGATTTTTCTTAATTATGCACATATGTCGAAATTTATATTTTTGAAAACGAAACGGTTATTATTATTATCATTATTATTATTATTATTATTAATATTTACAGTATCCTCTCCAAATCTGGCTGAGGTGCCGTCCATCCTGCAGGTCCCTAGCGCCATACAGTGGCGGGAAGACACGTTCAATGCGGTTCCTCTCGGCTGAGTGATTTATTCTCCCCGTGTGTGTCACTTTGTGGCGTCCTTCTTTTGCCAGCCGAGGTTTTACTCTTCACATCCTCCACTTAAAGCCCACTGATCATTTTATGTAAAAAATTAATCCATCTAATTCTGTGTCAGACATACATACATCTTCCATTTCATTTATTTATTTTTTAAATTTCCTAACTGTTTGGACGATTGTAAAAAAAAATAATGCCTGCGAAAATGTGAGCTATTATCGGGCGATAAAGGAGAAATTTCTTGTCACAGTCAAAATAAACTTTTCTCTAAATCAACTTTGATGTCAACAATCAAAAGCGTTTGAGCTCAAAATCCGTTTTGAGAAAGGGAAAAGCTCTAATAGCCTAATTGGGTCTATCAAGTAAAATTGATACAATAACATCCTCTCGCTCGGTTCAAAGAATGCCAAAAAAAAAAAAAAAAAAAGGAAAACTGTGACACTTTTCTTTTCTCTAATGACCCCTGCAAATTCCCCTCCACCCGGACCGGCTGAGGGGAGGAAATATTACATAGGTCCATTTGAGGATTGTTTGAAACGGTGTGTGCAGGTCGCTCCTGAGGGGAGTTTGAAAACATGTCGGCCCTAATTAGCGCCTCAGACATCACGCGCGAGCCCAGGAGTCTGTCACTGTTCGAGAGTCTGACAACAGAAACACAAATATCAGATTTAACGCAAACAAAGCCGATGAGAGGGAATATCATCCGTTCACGATTTAAAGTTTTTTTTTCCCCCTCTTTTATGTCGCATTATATTTATTTCTGCATGTTTTGTTTGTTGAATAAATATCTGTTTTTTCTAGTGTATTAAAATGTCAAAATATCCCACCTGAAATTCTGCTGCTAAACATTATTTGAATTTAGTTTTGTTTTATCTCCTAAAAAACATGTTCGGCTATTTGACGCAGTGAACGTGAACGCAACACCGTCCCCCCAAAATTAAAGCATATATGTTGCGACAGAAGGGCAAAAATGACGATGAGTTAATCATCTGACAGAAAAGAGTCTTTGCTCTTTGTCTTTGCCTTGTTTGAAGGTATTTATCCATTCTTTCTTTCCTTTTCTTCTTTCTATTTTTCTTTCTTTCTTTCTTTCTTTGAAAAAAATAATCCAACTCTTTCTAAATATTCCTATTAATAAAAGTTATTTCTTTTTAAAGGGCAGGTCTGATGACACCAAACCTTTCTAACAGTTTTCTGATTAATATGGAGGTAGAGAAATAAAAAGTAAATCAATAAAATATTTGAAATGCTAAATAGTAATGAATAAGATAAACATTTTGTCTCTATTTTGCACCTCTCGCTCACCCTCGCGCAAACCAATATAAACAGACGAACAGGATTATGCGTCATGGCCATTTCAATCATATTACACCAGTGATGATACCAGTATCATTGCAATCATTTACCCCAGTTGCCTATTAATCACTTTCCATTAGTGTCTTTTACCGGCCTTTCAGAGGGGGGTTCCAGGATCCCAGTCCATGTCTGAGGATAAATGAGTCATCAAGCCAACCGCAGTTAAAAAAAAAAAAAAAAAAAATACAATAACTTACTGCCCTTTGTTCCCGTGTGTCACTCCATGTAGCCTTACTTTCTTATTTGGGTTTCACCACACAGACATCGATTAAAATGTGTTTTTTTTTTTTTCCACCATCGGGACGGGACGCGGGGACGGCGTCCCATGGGGGGATCCCAACGGTTGGTGTGGCCAGAGGGGAAGGAAAGGAGAGACTCATGTGCAACACTTTAAAAGAGGAGGGTTCTCCATCTTGCTTTGTCAGGGGGCCTGCTGACATGGGGAAACATCTGCTGCATAGAAATAGAGACTGATGACTCAAATTATGTGCCGTCAGAGGGTCTGCCAGTTTAGATGTGATGGCAGAGAATATGGACAGACGTTTTTTTTTTTTAAAAAAAAGGTATGAGCTCAGGAGCACACCAAACGTTACCTTCCCCTCGGTCGTACGTTCGGTGAAAATGTGGCACATCGGGGGAAGATAAGCGGCTATGTGTTCACCCCGACTTAATGTGTGCACCTACCTCACCTTGCGTGCTCGCGGGGTCGACCACAACAGAACACATATCAGCAGGGTTTGTTTGTTGTCTGTCTCTAATAATCAGCCTGTGTGCCATTTGATCTGGCAGCTGAGAAGTCTGTCTGTGTCTGCTGCATGTTCCTTGTTGTGTTGGTCCACTTGAGTGAAAATGGAATTTTTAGGGGCACATTTCACCTCCTGGTTTACTCTGCAACAGCAGCCCGCTGATGCTTTTATGATTAGGTCGACTAAATTAGAACCAGAGAGAGCGAAGCGGTAGAAAAAGACAGACAGAGAGGAAGAGGGAGCAGCCAAGCGATGATCACTCCTGCCTGCTACCTTTTTCTACTATTGATACACAGAGCCATTAAAGCCTTGTTTCAAAAAGATGAATGTTGTCATTGTTATTGTAATGAAAATCGCTGTGTACAGGGCTCATGGCACGAGCGAGCGCACTGTTCCTTGATAGCACGTCAGTTGTTGTGAGCATCAAGGCGGACAGGCACAACATCGGCTCTGAGAGCGTTTCATCAAATTTCTCCACCATAATAGTGTTGATTTACATGCAATTGTGACTCCTCCATGTGAGCAACAATAGAGAGCCGGGGAGCGGGTAAAGGGCGGACGTGCGCCTCATGTTCTCGGTTTCAGTCATGCCAGTAAGCTGATTTATCTTTGCGTAAGGGGCAAATCTTGAAAATATGCAAAGAGAGGAAGCTAATGGATCATTATTATGTGTTCCTCACTCTCTCACTCACTATCTTTTCTAATGACCGCAGGGGGCTTCGCCATTCCGGCTTTGATTTGGAGCCCATTCTCCAATGTGACTTGAGTGGACTAGCTGAGCTAAGACACAATTTTCAGGAGATTGCAGAGTAAGTGCCTCTGGCAAGACCTTTTTATTTATATGGCACTTGACTTTCTCTATCTCTCTCTCTCTTTCCTGTTTGGGAGACAGAGAGTAAGAGGGGAAGAGGAAAAAAAGAGAGATTTTCAAGCTGTTATTGATTTGTTTTTTTAAAGGATGAATATCTCTATGAGAAGCAGGCCAAAACAAATATTGATAGTAAAGCAGTTTGCAATCATTTCTTCACGAATCCTCAAAAAGGAGAACATTTAGATTCAATGTGGAGACTTCGGAATATGTTTCTTTACCCTAAATGCTCTTACAAAGACACAATGACCCACCGCTGTTTTTAATGACGCTCACTTGGTTGAAGTATGATTTTATCTATAACAGAAGGACAATGCTTACAGCACATGGAGATTTATATTTATTCCAGTTTTTCCAAGAAATCATTCATGCAAATGAAATGGAAAAAAAAAAAATTCAAGGGGAAAAACGTGTCTGGAGCAACCTTCTCTCTGAATCGCTCAGAAATATTTGAGGGGAACTTGTTTTCACTGTCACTTCACGAGGACACTGGCCTGCCTTAAATGGCACCGCTAATTTGTTTGTGTGTGTTTGTCCAAAATAGGCCGAGGACATTTCCAACAAACATTTCAGTTTTAATCACGCTGTGTTGTCTCCTTTCTAATTTCTTATAAATATTGCTCGCATAAACCCCTTCAGCTTTTTATTTGCCGGTTCACATGTGTCTGCGTGCTCTCTTGTTTATGTCAGTGTGCCTGTATGACAGAGTGCATTCAGAGCCTGTTCATCATTTCATTGTTCAAAAATATTTTAAAAAAATAAATTAAAAAAACGGGAAAGCTGTAAGACGACTGTTTTTATTGAAGGTAAGGTCATAGTGTAGCATATGTTTAAACTATTTTAAAATGCAAATGCTTATTCATCTGTTGACTAACAACTCTCCCTTGTGGGCAACGAGGACATTGCACATGTGAGGAGAGGGAGTGAAAAATCACCTTCACCTTTTGTCGCTGCTCAAAGAACATCAGGTTTCTTTTCTACAGAAGTTCCATTGCAGCTTTTTCTATTTTTTGTATGTCGCAGTTTTTCATATTTTTCTCTTTTTTTTTGCTGTGTCACAAAACTGCTGTCTCAATTTCCAATTACACCTACATCTTCCAAAGTGAGTCCTATAGTGCATTCGAAGTATCCTGTCACAAAGAAATATAAACTGGATCAAAACAGATCATTTTAATAGGTTGTTTAAAAATAAATAATAATTTTAAAAAAAAACATTCCTTATTTTGGAATTTATATTTAGGACAAAGTTGAAAACTAGTGTGAAGATCTGTGAAACATTCGCAGCAGTGCACTTTTGTATTTTCATCAAATGAAGATTAAATACAATAACAAGCTACGACTACATGATGACCATTAGGCTGTTGCTTAACCAAACACTGCAGTCTCCAGGCGACACACGCACGAGTGTGTAATTACCAGTGTGAGTGGCATTTTTCAATCAGCGTGAGCAACATTGAAATTCACTGGGATTCAGTCGCAGGTGTGCCGTTGTTGGGTGTTTCACAGCGTGCTCCAAACATATCCCAACCAATCACGCCCCGCAGCCCGGAGCCTCTTCTTAATAATAATCAGGTCAAATAATTAATGAAATAATGAAACAATGAGCCTCGAGAGGCTGTGTTTTACATCTCAGAGGCGTTGATAGGCCTCATCGTGATGCCAAGCGGGGGCTCAAGTGTTCGATGGCTTATTGGTTTTAAGAATCAGCCAAAAACACTCTTGTGCTTTAGTTTTGAAAATGATTTTATCCCCAAAACAAAAGAGCATTTTCATATCAATATACCATATTTCTTGAATAGTGCGCCTGTATGTAGTGATTCTGTTTGAGCATATCAATATGCATGTGTTATCAGTAACAGCAGTGCTTTGATAAGTCAGTGATGGTGTCTGATTAACATCTGTTACAAACTCATATGAAGTGTCGACACCGTTCAAACAGACTTGTTTGTGGAAAATACACGCCCACACGTGTTTGGTAATTGTTTACCATCCTATCAACTAAAAAACAGCCTACTGCTCGATCGGCTTCTATGTAATTATCAACATATGACAAAAACTTTTGCATCGTTTTCCCCGAAATAAGTGACGTTACAGTGCAGATCTGTGAGGTTTATGGAATATGTGACAGCATACTGTATGTAACCTTTAAAATGAATGGTTGCAATCTGCAATAAAAAGGAACGAAAAAGAAGCAACTGTATGCAGATAAGGAACCAGGAGGTGTTTGGACATTTGAAGTCAAAAATTGTTTTTTTATTTATACAAATCCATATTCGATTTTGTATGTATTGCACCTCTATTTAAGCCCTTCAGATGAAGATCTCTTTCACAAGAGAGACCTGGCCAATGTAGCAGCTTTACAAAATCAAATCTGTAAAAAACACATACACAACATATAAAACATGACATACAAAACTCAGAATAAAACAGAAGAGCAGCTATCCAAACACAGTGGCCTCAACCACATGCCTCCTTCACAACTTTCCTAATGACGCCCTTAAATAGATATTTCCACAATAAATGAATTTAGAAAAGGCACAAATTGGTGCATAAACATTTACCACAACGCAGTAAATTAATTGTTTGATGCTCAAAATGTCTGAATGTCTTGAAGGTAGACCTCCAGACCACCAGCTATATGTGTCCCCCCCAATGTTGAAATGAACGCACTTGAATTAGAGGAATTTGTAATTATCACAACATCTGTAAATTCTGACTATAAGCCTCCTCAGCAGACAGAAGTACAAAACAAATCATCTTCAATAAGCTGTGGAAAGTATAACTTCATTTCATGGGTCCTTCGTTATTGAGTGTTATATAATAATGTAAATATTTTCTTCTTTTTTTTTGTCGGTGTTGATTTTTATTACTCATAATAACTTCAAGCAATATATAATGTCTCAGTAGCAGCCGTTTTTATAACCAGGACTCACTTTAAGTCCCATTTGATCTTTCAACTTAACTAATTAAAGCTCTCATTGCAGCTGTAATTACTGGAGGTAGCAGATGAAAGGAAACATGCAGCAAAAGCAAATTAAACAAAGCTAATCAAATTAATTAAACATTCCGATTTGTCCCAGTGATACGTGACAGGAATAGCTTTGTACACTGAATCCGGCGCGGTGGATTCCCTAATGCATGTCTGTGTCACTGATGACAATTCCATGACTCCAGCTGATAAATAACAAAGCGCGCTGAGGAACGTCATTCACAAAATTAATGCGAAATTCCAGTCCTCGTCCTCGCTTTTTCTTCGAGGATCTATGAGGTCACCTCACGGACTGCTTGTGGCAAACAGTCATCAGGAGGATTAATCTCCTTCAAACTTTAATATCCGACATAAACGACAGATTGTTTTCCCTCTCGCGTTTTGATGTGCGCCAGAGAGGGGCACACGGGGGCCGCTTTGAAGTCCGTCGAGCTTTTATCTTCCTCTATTTATGTTGGTTAAAGTGTTAAGTGGACTTCTCGTTTGGCTTGAAGGATGTAATACCCTGCAATGAGAGATTTACAGGAAGGGGGAATTGCAAAAACTCTGTGTGCTCCTTTCGGGGGGCCCCTTCTAACAAAAACTATTTATGCAAATGCAGAGGTTGTGGATGGAAAGCACTTCCAGACAAAATCAGATGTTTTCAAACGGGGCTGCCGTGCTGAGTTGGCAGATGTTCTGTCGCTTCAGCAGGGACCCTTTAAACAAAAGCTGCTGATGGCTCTCTGCGCCAAGAGCTGCATTTCCTTGGAGCCATCTGGAAGATGGCAAAAGATTTGCTTGGCTGGAGCTGGCCAGGAGCGCTGGGACAGTGAGGGCACTAATTGAAACGAATGCTAATGGCCTAATAATAGCAACTCACCTCCTCTATTGACGTGAGGGAAAGAAATGTTGATGTTTGCACATTTCCTCTTATTATTGAAATGTAGACAGATATTGGCACTGTTCGACCACTTTCAAGATGAGGAGATTACTAAGTTTATGAAGGGCTAGATCATCTAATTATTGCATTACACACAGTCACTGGGAGATTTACTCAGAAAGAACCAATGTGTTGTGGTTTAAAAATGAGAACTCTGAAAGTAAAATAAAAAAGGTTCATATTTTGTAGATTCACACGTGTAAGTGGGGAAATGGTTTTGGAAAACTGAAATGAGATACAGACTGGGATGGAAGTGACTCATCATAAAATATGTTAATTGTAATTTTAATGTTGCCAGGTTGAGCAATCAAATGTGTGACTCACCTCTGAAGTCAGTTTCCTTATTGTTCTCAGTGTCAGACCTCACCTGAAAGTGTTTATCTGTGAATCTGCCCCAGTGACCCATTTGTCATGCCACACCAGGTGGCAAAACATTTTGTGAACAAGTTCTGAAAGATGTCGCGTCAAATTAAGGATATAAATGTGACAATTAGAACATTGTCATATATTTGGTCAAGATGTGTACTCACAGTAACCCCTAATGTTTCCTCCAATGTTGAAACCAAGAGAAATCCATAAATTTACTCAAAGCAATGGTGGTCGCCCAGCGCAAATAGTGCTTAGTCGGTGAAGGAGACGAAAGTTCATGTGAATTGAACTTAAAACTACCTTGTTTGTGAACATTTGTGCTTCAATCATGTAATCAGCAATGGTGGTTGTTGATGTTATATTCACAACCAGCGAACAGCTGCATGTGTTACTCCCGCCTAAACAGTCAGATTACTTGACTGTACATTAGGCATAAACTAGCAAGCAATGGCACACACTGAGTATGTAGATGATCTCTAAAGCCCCTTGTAGCACCTTATTGTGAAGTTAAGAGGGTCCTCTTCGCAGAAAGTTAAAAAGTAATCTCTGAGCTCTCCTCCCATCAGTAAATGGCCCTGGATTACCAATGAGACCCTGGGTGTTTATTCCTCTAGAATGTCTGGTTCACACCCGACTCACTCACTTCCACACTAGCCAGCTCTGAGCAGCTATGGCAGCTATGCCCACCACTCCAGCTGGCCCTCACCACACAACACTGTAAACATCTTTTGTTTTCTTTCAATAGAGAGACCCCTTGTGGTAGATACTGTGCGTTCTAAGCAGGAGCTGCTCAGTGCTCCAACCACCCAAACTCATGGCTCTCACATTGGCTGGTGATGACTGTGACCTGTACCACCCACAACTCTCACAGAACCCTGAACCCTTGCTGACCTGGCTGGCATATCAGGGGTCAGACAGACACAGGACCTACCACGTTGTCCACGCCCCCCTCATATGACCACTCGCTAGAGGCTGACATGACAGACAACAGACAGACAGCAATGTTTCCAAAGAGTGTGTGTGTGTGCTGCGTGTCTTCCTCTCTCTTTAAAGTTCAGAAAAATCAGCAGTGTTAGCACCATCTACAAAGCAGTGTGAAGCTACAGCCCCCAGCTGCCTCCACTTCAGAGGGAGAGGGCATGTCAAAACAGCACATGGCTCTGCCCTGCCACAGCCACGTCTGTGAGTGGAGCACTCTCTCAGGTCATCTAGAGTGACAGAATGACTGCGGCCCTGACCCTTCAAACACTTCTGCTCGGTTTAGGTGGCTTTCCGTGTCCCAGGAGATGGGATGGTCAATTCTGTGAGGATCTGCGTTCACAGTAATGTTCAAATTACACCAAACATGTATTTAACTGTGTTTTGGAACGTGACAACTGAAGTATACTGTAATGATCAGGCATTTTAGTGAAGTGTTCCTCTTGTCAAATAAGCTAGCAGTGTTTCCATGTAGTGTGACTGTTGTTATACATTAATGTTGTGTATTTTAGTGGATCTGTTACGTCTACTTCTATAGAAGATAATAAACTTATAAACTAAGAAAAATGTATTTATTCTTGTCAGATACTTTTGGATGGCGTCCGATCCGACCTACAATCCCAAGGCGTTAGTAATTGACGAGTTAGGAGTGAGACTAGAAAATTAAATTTTCTTACAAATAAGACTTTTAAAGGTGCAATATCTAAGATTTATACTTGAAAACATAAAAAAAAATCATTAAAATTACCAACAGTATTTGATGTTTTGATGCATTTGCACTGAAGTTAGCATGCTAACCAGTTATCTCTGGTTATAACTGGTCCAAAGCTCCTCAGCTTGCAGTGTAAACACCAGCACTTCCCTGATTCTTCGGACTCCCAGTCCAAAACCAGTGGTTGCATGGCAAACTGAGCTAAAAAGCTAAGTTTGCCATCACTTTAGTGATATACTTCCCCCCATTTGGATTGAGTAAAAAGCCGACAGTTGGCCAATTCTTACATGTTGTACCTTAAATGTATTGTCCTAGATGGGCAATTGTTCCTGCAGCCTTATTATAGAACACACATAGACTTAATCTCACAAACAAAGGTACATAAAACATGTAGTATTGAGTATTATATTATAGTATTATATCTACTATAGTGATATACTGTAACTTTATTACTCTAAATGAATACTGCTGGCATCATGTTTGAAATATAAATATAATAAAATGCAATATAAATACATTTCCATGTCAATATTCAGTTAAAGGAAGGCATTTTCAATAATAAGGCAGATTTTTAGTGTCAAGTGGACCTTTTCTCTCTCATAAGAGGGCTTTTATGAACAACCTTGCCGTCGTATGTGCTGCACTGTTGGCAGAAAAGCAACATAAGATGTCATTGACTTCTAATTGTGTTTCCGCTAATGCTATGTCAAGCCAGAGCCTGGCCTTCTTTGTCCAGTCTGTAGGCCATTTGGCTGCAGCAACGCACTTGGAAAGCAAGATAACAGGTGAATGGCCATGGTCTAATAGGCCATCTGTGGAAAACACATTGCAGTCAATTAAGAGTCCACTCCCTCCAGTTGTGACGGCCATTAGACAACCCCACCACGACAAGTGACTCTTCAGTGGCTTTTACTCTTCAGCTACTCGCTCCTTTTCATTCATCATGTCCTCGAGCTGCCCAGTCCCTCAAAGACTGACTTTGTGCCTAGTTTCGTTGTCCACTCAGCTTTTCTAGGTTTCTATTAAAATGCAGTTTTCCACTCAAGGATTTTATGTGACCCTGATGGTCAAAAAGAACCTCATTCACTACCTCCTTTTTCTCCCTTGTCCTCAAATATTCTCTCCCTACTACATCACACAAAAGCAGCAAAGCTCTTACCTCCCTTCAAGAGGACGGCTTTTAGAATCATTACATACACACAATGAGCTAACTTAAAAGTCCATAACATTTGTTTGACAAATGCATTTACTATTTTCTGTATCTAGTCCTTCACAGTGACATAAAAACACACACACACATACAAACCTACATGGCCAACAGTGGACTGTCGCTCTGCAGCAACCAAGTGTGGACTTCTGTTTCTAGGGACTTGCATATACTGCATCTTTCACGTATTGAGAGTTTATTTACTGCTATACACATACACACACACACACACACACGTTTGCACAGCTATCTTTCTTAGGATCTTATCCTCCAATTCATAACTTATCCCTGAACTTAACCAGGACCTCAGCAACCATGTTGTGCCTCATTACAACCGGTATTTGGTCCCTATGAAGACTATCTGTGCTGACATGATCATGGTTATGCCAGAAATTGTCCCCAATATGTAACAAAAACGTGTACACACACCCTACTGTGTTTGGTACTGCCCCTCATTTTGGACTAATATCATTATTATGTAACAGCTGAGAGAGAAAGCACACTAGAGTTTACAAAACATCAGACATACCCCTGTGACCTGCAGCATTCAGCAGCCTTCACTGTTGGTGTTTATAAGCACTTGACTGATGTGGCACTCCTTGTTTGGTGGATTAGTGCAATTTCCTTCCCAGTTCATGTTTTTGTGTCTGTATACAAAGGTAAGTGCAGGGGAAGCACTTGTCTAATGAGATAAAAGTGTATTTACTTTGTGCCTTTTCACCTCTCTAAGAGAATTTAATCAGCTCTTACTGTATGTTTGCATGAGTGAGAGGAAGAGAGGTTATAAAGCTAGACTGTCTTGTTGAACAGGAAGGACGACAGCTGGGTTATAGTCACTCGACAGTATCATTCATTATTTTCATTCACTTCAGTGAACTCATCAGTAAATATCGTTCCTCTTCAAAGGTCAGGATATCGTCTCATCTCCACATGCAGTCGTGTTCACAATGACAATAGTAATGCTTATTGTTAGATGTTATCTGTTTTTAATGCTGTAATGTGGAGGGCAGATGTTGGAAAACAATGATTCACACCTCTCGACAGCTCGCCGTCATAAAGTCCTCCTCCTTACACACCTTGTTATATGGTACTGTTCCAATTATGATGGCTCCTACTGCATGCTGCATTCACACCCTTTATTGTTTGAACTATCATACTCTGGCATTTACTGTTTCTATGAATGTATAAATATGTGAGTGTATATCCAATTAGTAAAAAATAAAAAATAGTGGCTCAAAACTAGTGTCTCAAAAAAAGATGACGCAATAGATATTTGACTGTCATCTGCATTCACATGCGTTTTAAACATTTAAACTGAAGCAGATTTTGGTCTGAACTCAATCCTTAGCATTACAACTTTTTTGCTCAATGTACTGTAGAATCGAAAGATGTATTTCGATTCTTTGCTTAAGTATAATTAGGAAAACCTGTAAAATTACCCAATACCTAACACAGGCGTTACAACTTTCAAGAACTTGATATATTTCTAAGTAGTTTAATCTTTAGAAATGTGTCATATTTTATTAGATAATAATTCGTTTATAATGACATTTTGACCTGAAATTTAACTAATAAAAAATGTATCAGAATATATGAGAAAATCATTTTACATTCCACTGATTCAGAGGGATAATGAAGCCTTTCTGTTGCATGAATATTAACACTCACTTAATTTGAGGTACAAAAGTTAGCCACCTCTGCCCCTGGCTGGGCTTTGTCACTATGGCAACCATCTGTTGGAAGACACCAAGACTCAGGTATATTTATTCTGAGGCTTATGTTACAGTGTTTGTTGATGGATACACTGCCAGGAGCATCCTCTAGGGCTGTATCATTTAGTCCTTAGCTAGCTAGCTACTGACTCAACATTAGAATAATTTAACAAATACATTGTCACAAAGTAAAACTTATATTCGTTCTATTGCACATTCCTGTTGCATCTTGTACCATGTTTTTTTTATATCTGTATAACACAAAGGAATCACCTAAATTGTGTTTTGAGTATTTTTATTGCTTAAATTACATTGAAATGACCTTTTACAATATTTAAACATTTTTTTTACTAGATGCAGTTTAGTATTTTGACAACATTCTATTTATATTCAGTTATACTTCTATTTAATTATGGTGACTATAAATGTATTTTATTAAAATTATTTTTATTTAAGGCTGAAGTTGAGACTAGATGTATTATTTATTATTTTGTCTTATATTTGTTTGTTGCAATTGTTTTTTGTATTTAACATATTCTATCATATAGTACTAACTTCATAATGTATTTACTTTGATTGTTATAAAAAGAAATCTATATAGATATACTATTTTCCAAGGCAAAGATTGTATTGATGCTTAATACTTGTTTGAGTGAACTTGAGTTTATGCATAGAATTACCCTAACAAGGCAAGATAACCAGCTGGTAGACTTGTGCATTCATCACTTCACATGATAACAACAACAACAACAAACAATAAATACTGAGCTACTAAATGTGGATCGAGAAACACAATTTTAGCAATTAGTTGTTGTTGTTTTTTTTTATATAATTCTTAGTGTGATTGGGTTAAAGAGAACACTGAACACAAGATCGTTTTCAAGAGTTTTAATAATTTACTAAAAAAGAGTGTAAAAGTAACAGATCCCTCCCACTAAAGTGGATCTGTTTGATATTCAAAGTGATGATAGATGTAACAAATCGTTGCAAACTTGCCCTTGTCTGTACATCTGTGTACACTTATCTTGGCAAATTAACCTCTTGGCTGTAATTAAATGAGTTTTGCACTGTATACTGTATATCAAAAAAGCTCACAGCAAAAAAATACTTTGATATGAATTACTTGAAAGTAAACCAACCAGCATGAAATGTACAGCTTTAAGAAATTCCCCAAAACACGGCTGAAAAGTGTATATACAAACATGCTAGGAATCTAACAAATAGCAGACTGAGTGAAGCTGAAGAGACAGGCCTTTCTGATGGTTTGCTTGACATCATTTAGGAGAGCCAATGAAATAAAGAATAATTCTTAAATATTTAATAACCTTGCAATGTTCAAATACCATCGTCTTCTATTGCCTATTTCAAGTTTTTTTGAGCAGAAGAGGAACACTTTATAAATATAGAGTATACTGTATCTCCTGCATCAATTAGTTTAATTTAAACTCATTAAATAAAAAGGTAAAATGTTCAGTATCTGTAGAAAATAAAAGACAAACAAAATCCATTTTCTTTGATAAATGTTCATACTGTGTCCACTTGTAAAGAGATGGCTGTGTCCATCACCCTTATCATTAAGTGCCTGCTTGGAAGAGGTAATATATATTTATGTATATACATATATATATCAAATTCTATGACATGATATAATTTGTATAAATATGGCATCTTAACAATTGCATTAAAATGACAATTTTTATATCAGATCCCAAGACGATTAACAGTCAATTGGGTAAAAAGGCCTTGTTTAAGTTTTTCATTTTCCTTTTTAAATATTAAAAATAAGTCTCAATTCTTTGCAAATGTATGTCTTACATCATAAACAACAATTCTGTCTTAACTGGTCAAATATTTTCCATTGTGTTCATATCTACAACACTTTGGAAGGTGAGGAAAAAGTGCCTTTATCAAATGCTCCCCCTTTCGAGTATGTGAGGATGTTCGCCCCTTTCAGAGTAAAGTTAAAAGTTTCATCAACCCGGCTGCAAGTCCCAAGAAGCTCAACAGTGCAGTTCTGTACAAAAATGTAAAAGCATCATCGATGTAACAAAGCCATGTGTTTGTGTTGTCATGCCATTTTGCTGGTTGTACAATATGGAGTTCTGAGGCCCTGCACAGAAGTCCCTTTTTCACAGGTGAAGATTCATACAGAGCTTCTCTGTAAATGTCATCCAAGGATGCTTCAAATGCCACTAGTCCAAGTGGGACACAATGCTATTTAAGTCAGGAGAAAGTGTGATATGTCAGTAAAATGGGCAGATCCATCTGTTTCCCCCTCAGACAGCACCACACTTGGCACAGAGCAAGTTCTTAAGGTACAAACTGTACTGGATTCGCAGGGTGTCACACTTAACAAGTGAAAATGTTCAGAGCGATTCACTCTTCTTAATCATTACATTCCAGGCATGGGAGAGTCTGACTTGCTGTGTCCTTTATTTGGCCATTAAATCCATGTCTATCAGATTCAACAGAGGAGCTCTGGTGCTCTCTGGTGCCCAGAAGGAGGAAGCGTAGGCACAGAGGAAATGAAGGTAACCATCAGTCCCTTTAGAGTTGTCCTTTTAGTCTCACACAGCTAAAGCATGTTCAGGATGGCATTGTACATTTGGATCAGTATGGCCAAGTGGACAGGCAGGCAGGACTGGCGGTCTTGGGTGGCAGGGGTGCACGTCAGCCAGGAGAGGGCGTTGTACTGCTCCAATACAAACCTGTATTTGAAGAATTTACAATTTTAGTCATAACAATTTGTTGAGAATTCTAACTTTTTTAAACAACAATAATTAAAGTATATCTTAAATGATTATCCAATTAATCCAGGTTTATTTCCTTCAAAATCAGTTCACTCTCAATATAATTATGGAATATTCGTTAATTATTGGAAAACAACTGATCACTATTTAGTAAAATGTAAATGTCTTCTGTTCTTAAAAAGATAGTTACTTTAACTGAAGACAATGACAAATGGATAAAAGCATTCAACATCTCTTATCAGTTATAATGCATATGCAAATAGTGGTTATTTGTTTATCAGTAGACTTCATTGCTTGGTACAAATAAACTGGTCTTCTGAAAACAGTGCAAACACAAGAAAAATAGTATTTGGTAACAATGAGATGATGAATTTACTTTAATGAAAATGTATCACTTACTTAAAAAGACTATATATTTTAAATACATCGATCTGTATCAGCTACTTGGTGACAGACTTTGAAGGCTTCAGCCTGCTTTTTACTCACCCTCCAGTATCTGCTTTCAGTAGCAGTTCTATAGAGCAGATGATAAAGAAATCCGAAGGGGGCAACATGTCTTTTGTATTTACCTGAGCACATCAGAGGTGGTCTTTGAGTCTAAGGGGTGAGGGGTCCTCTTAGTCTTGTCTGACACCAGCTCATCTGACTGGGCTATGGAGATATGGTGGTGGAGGGAGGCCTGGAGTTAAGACAGAAAAAGAGCGCAAGTCAAATGTTAAAGCATACTCATTAAAAATGTCTCAGCCCAAATCAGTTGATCAGTATCACTTTTCATCATTCTCAAATAAAATTAGCTTTTCTGGCATTCTGTTTGTCTCTCCCACCCACACACATACACACAAACACACAAATTGTTTTTTGTAATACCTTGAGGAACAGTGGACACTGGCTCTCAGCCTGCGGGCAGGAAGCCCAGAACCAGTGAGGAAGTCCATTTGCCTGTGCAGTGGAGACATAGTAGCCCAGAGCCAGCGGCTGCTGCTTCAGCTCCTCTGGTGGGCTGTCCCTGGACAGCAAGCGCTCTCCCTGGCTCTACAGACACAGGACAAGGCCAGCAATTAAATACAATGCTTTCCTCTGATTCCACTTATTCATCTGTCCAGATCTTACAATTCAGAACCTTTGCACTGGCATGTGTTGGTTGTCGCCCATTAAAAAGAGTATGTATACAATGAATGAATGAAAACAGTACTGTCAAAATGGTTCAAAAGCAAATACTTTATATACTATGTGCATGAACTACTGAAAGTATTCTCCTGCAAAAAAACATCTGTTTATGATTTGGTTTCCCATGTTCTTAGCTGTGTTTGCATCTAGAAATACTGTATGTCAAGTAGGTGATCCATCAAAAGGTACATAGTATACTGTAGTATAGCTAAGTATAGCTCCAGCAACCTCACTCGATGAGGACAAATATTGTTACAACCACCAATTTCTCTGTCTTTTAATGGGCTATTTTCTTCCACTGAGTACAACATTAGCATTTACATTTTCCCTCCAGGCAAACACAGTAAAAACATATACAGCCTATGGAGCTGATGTGGGTATGTACAACAGTTGCTTTAACCCCTAGCTGGCTGTGTTCAGCCACGCCTCGCCTTGGTTGTTCCCACACTTCACTGAATGTCAGCAGTGAATGACATTTCTGTGATATAGGTTGTCAACGCCTCTCTTCTCCTGTGCCTCCGAGACAAATTCCTATGCATCTACTATTCTTGGCATAAAATTCTGATTGTTGTTTGGTACTTTGAAGGGTTGAGCGTCGGCAAATAGTTCAGAAAAGGATCTTGCATGCCTCAGAGGACAAAATCATATCTGAACCTGAAGAGGTATGCACTTAAGTTCCAGCAAAACATGTCTGTAACGTCCACTGCAATAAAAAAAATACCTATTATAAAATAGTGCTTTTGTCTCATTGTTTTTCTTTACACTAATCTCTGACTCACCTTGGTGTGCTGGAAATGTGATCCCATTCCCATCCCGGACGGAGAGCCAGGCGAGGGCACAGGAGAGGTGTTAGGGGAAGGGTGGAGGTTCCCTGTGATCAGCATCATGTCATGGCCAATGTCGTTCTCCAGTTCATCAGGAAAGGGCAGATCGAACATGTCATCTGAAGGGAGAGACAGAGATGAGAACAATGTCATCACAGCCCCCCCAAACATTTAAACTTTGCTAATTAAGATTCCTACAAAAGCATCCACATCAAGCCATTTGTGACTGTGACATGAGGAGAGATGCTTTAGCACAAAGACGCCACCTGTTGGTACAAAATAATACATCCACACAAATTCTTAGTGCTGTCTGCGTCTCACCACATTAGTGAGTAATATTGTAACTATAGAACTACAGTTATGGTGCAGATCCTTACCATTATTGTCCTCAGTGGGGTAGGAGCTGGGTGCCAGCTGGGTGGTGGCAGAAGTTGGGAAGACTAGGATGTGTGTGCAGGAGGCATCCTGAGGCGTGTTCAGCTGGGAGGTCTGCAAGTTCAGAGCAGTGCTGCGGCCGAACACCGAGCCCATGGTCACTGCATCTGCAAAAAAAACGGGGAAGCACAGCAAATGCGAATTTGTATTTATATAAGTCTTGCAAAAATAAGCTGTTAAATAGAAAATTGTCCACATATTTGTTACACCATAACGTCACATTACTGTACTTTTGTTTTTAGCTGCTTGTTTTTTCTTATCAGCACAATTACGCAGCATGTTTTTTTCCCCTAATCTGTGTTTTCTTTTTAACATTTTGTCACTCTTTTGTCAAGGAGAAACTACTGAACAATGCAGCTCCAGTGTATTATAATATATGTTCTTACAGTGTTATCAGTAGTGTTGTGAATAGTACCTAAAAGTCATACTTAAGTATAAGTAAACACATGTTAAAATATTAATTTGGTAAAAGTGAAACTCACTGTTACAAATAGTGCCTGAGTACAAGTCATAAAGCATCTGATATTAAATAGACTTAAGTATATGACAATAAATGCACTCAAAGGTAAAGTCTGCACACAAAACGAATTGTGGGTTGACTTCAGCCTCGACGATTATCAGATTTGTTGGGTTTTTATCTGACTGCCGATAAAATACATTAATTTAAACATGTACTACTTTGAGTCTGATGCAAAATGCAAATCTGCAAGTAACTAGCAACTAAAGTAAACAAATAAATGTAGTGTAGTGAAAAGAAGCAGAAAATGGAAATACTCATGTCAAGTACACAAACCTTAAAATTGTATCATGTACAGCATGCGAGTACCTATAATTAGTTACCTTCCACCACTGATTATCACCATATCTATAAATTGTGTCAAAGCCACATACGAAGTACACGGCTACTAACCAGGCATGACCACCAAGGAGCCCTGAGGCTCCATGGCCACCAGGCAGGCGCTGAGGATAGAGGGGGAGTCAGCAGCTGAGATCCCACAGATGCGACAGGCCTCCTTCAGCTGGCGCCCTATTGAGTGGAGGGAATGTTCCCCGAGGAGTGAGCTCCAGTCTAGTCGAAAGAGAGAGAAAGATAAAAGCAGAGAGGGAGAGAAATGTGAAACATCTTCAAGTGAGTCGTTCTCCAATTCATTCACATATCTCAGTCCTTCAGGGACAATAAACAAGATCTATACAAATAAAATGAGGAATCTAAAATAAGGATAGAACATGAGTGATAGAAAATATCTGATCTCTGCCAAGGCTCTCAGAAAAAATGAAATGGTCAAAGAGCTTTTTCATGCTTCTTTCTGCTTCGTATTTTCTTTAAAATACAAATAGTGTCTGAGTAAATAAAGATACAAAAGAGCCCCAAGTCTCTAGCAACTTTATTTTTGAACTATGGAAATCACAACATCTTTGAAAGGTTAGACGTATAAGAAGTATAAGACAAGAAGAACGCATACTACAACGACAGATGTCTCCAGATGAACATTCACTAATCTGTATTTGTCAGTGTTTGCACCAGAGGAAACATAATGTTTTATCCACATTAGAGTGAAACAGACAAATTTATATCTTGTGACAAACAGGCACCGTTGATTTCCTCACTGAGTTTAATTTTTTCGAGATAAGTCAGGTTTCTTCTGAACTGTTGTCACTCACCTTTTAGCTCCCCATGCCCAAGTCTCCCCAGTCGACCAATCACAATCCTCCATGGCAGTGAGGTCATCTGAATGAGGCCAATACACCATTCCCATAGCTTCTGCAGTCCCATTTTCCTGGCTGAAACCTTGGGCCTCCGTGCTCTGAAGCGAAAAAGGAAATCGATGAAACACGTAGTGATCATCACCTCATGCAGCATGCATTTCTTCCAAGTGGAACGATTAGAAATACAAAAAAAGCAACGTTTTCCACACCTGCTGGGTACATCAATGTTGATGATGCAGGTCTCCAGGAGTTCCCCCTGCTGGTCGGTGCAGGACACCAGGATCCAGCGCTGGTCATGTGATAGACAGTATCCAACAAAGAGCACATTGTATTTGGGAGGGACCTCAGCCCATATCTCCCCTTGTTCTGGCTGCTTGGGACGGGTTGGACCGAGGATGAAGGGGGGACAGTACAGTTGCAGGGGGCTTGGATGCTGGATGAGGAAAGAAACGTGAATGAATACAGGCATGAGGGAGTATACATCAGTCAGTTCAGCCTTTGAACTTTCATGCTTACGTCTGGACTCTTCAATACAGAATTGACAGTGGACACTGGTCCAAAGCCTGTCAGGGACTTGATGTGCGTTTGCTGGGGCAGCAGACGTCTGCACTGGGAGTAACAGGAAAAGGCCAGGGAGCGCAGGTGTTGCAGGTACAGATGACTCTCTCCACTGGCTGGCTGGAGAAGTGACTGGCACGGCACCACCTGAGTGAGACAGAAAGAAATCATGATCACAAGAGGGAATTCTGTTTAATTCTGTCTGATGTACATATGAGTTATCTTCCTACCTGTAGCACCAGCGCAGGTCTCATCGTCTCAGGCAAAGTCTGCAGCATCTCTGTGTAGCAACGCAGAAGCCCTAGTAGCCAAATGCTACCTGCCTCCACCTCGTCAGTCTCGTCTTCCTCTCCCCCTTCATTTCTAACTCCACTTGAGCTCAGAAAAGCATCCACGATGTAAATAACAATAGCCGGTGGGTTGGCGTGGCTGTCCATTGAGTCCGCCACAGTGGGGATACCGATTCTGGACTGCTCAGACGAGCTGAAAGAGAGCAAGAGAGTTAAGAAGTTGTACTATAATTCTACTTATGTGTGGAGCAAAATTTGAGATGACCTCATAAATAATTTGGGTCTTACAGTTCAGAGTTTTCTGCTGGTGTGTTGGCTGATGGTGTGGCACCCGAGGGCCCTTTAGAATCGCTGGTTGCCCCTTGGGTTGTCTCGCCCGTCTGGTTTGAGGTTGCTCCACTCGGGGTGGGAGCATTGCCTGAACCGGCCGCCCCTGGAGCTGGTTCACCCTCAGGGCCCCAAGCTTGAGGCTGCCCAGAGGGGGCAGGTTGGGCTGAGGATGTGGGGTTTATGGGAGGCTGGACTTTGGGAGGCAACAGAAGACTGCTGTCCAGAGGCAGGGCTGACAGCTGGGGACCTGCAGTTTAAAAGAATTTACATAAAAAATTTGAGCTGCAATGAGTAGTTGATTAAGCATTTGGTGGATTGAACCAGCAATAGCAAACTTGTAATTAGGATGTAAATGTTAAATGCACAGTGTAATGGCTATAAAATAAGGACATTCTCAACCTTAGATTAATTTCCTATAAACTTTACTTTTTCTCTGCTATGTTATATGCCAACGAGAGAATGAAATGTAAGGGAAACAGTCCAGTTGTCTTTTTGACAGTGGCGCCAACAATAATCCCATTTGGAGGGGAGGGGAGAAGTTGTCTGTTTCCACTTTAACTGGCAACTTTTTTGATAATAAAATAACCGTTTCAGTCATGTTTCATGAAAAACTGTCAAACGTTTGCTGGTCCCAACTTCTTTAATTAAGGATTTGCTGCTTTCCTTTGTCATTTATAATAGTAAATGGGTTTTTGGAATGTTAACTGGACAAAATATGTAATTTACAGACGTCACTTTTAACGATCATAGAATGTTATAGAAGCAATAATCACACTGCAATAGAAGCACCTGGATCATATTTTAGTCATTAGATTCGATTCGATTGTTCAAATGCTCTTACCGACTTGCTGTTTGCAGGTATAAGCGTAAAGTTTAAGTTTGCTGAGGTTGTCGGTATGCTGCTGTCCAGCCCAGGGTCCAGTCAGCCACTGGTCAACATCCAGTTCCTCCAGCTTTTCCGGCTCCACGTCTTCCCCGACTCGCACGAGTCCATCCCTGGACACCTTCGCCAGCGGACGGTGCTTCCCAAGGCGGCACGTCTGGAAGCATAGTCAGGGTCACTGTTCACTCTTTCTTCAGAAACACCTACGTTGCTTATACCATGCTTTTGATAATAAGTTCAATCTCATACCTCGTAAACGGCGCTGAGCTCCTGAAAGAAGGCCCGGGCTGCAGCCAGCAGAGAGGGGCTATTAGGACACAGCACCAAGTACGCCACATCCCGCTGTCCACCATAAGGCTCAAGCAGCAACTTTTCCCAGAAAGGTAACGCCAACGGGGACAACGCCAAAAAGTCCCTCTCACGGTCATAGCCCAGCAACACTGTAGGGATGGGTAACGGCTCTGGTGACTCCTCCGAACCTTTGACAAAATGGAACAGAAACAGTTTTACGACTACAAGTTTCTCAGTGCATTCTACACTTTCACTTAAGCGATTAGTAGTGACTCACCGTAGGAGCCTCTTCCAGCCATCTTGTGGAACTGCTGCCAGGTGAGCGGACCCTGAACGTGCTGGATGTTCTCCCACGTCCGTCCTGTTCTCTTCTTCTGGATGGCATCCTGCAGGAAAGGCTGCAGAGACAGCAGCATGCGAACCATGTCCTGGGACGACAACATGCTCATGTCCACCACTGACACACACACACACACACACAAAAAACACACACACAAAAAGGATACATGAACAGTTGCACACATGTTAACGTGATTCTATACACGAAAGAAACGAATAAACACACATAAGAGAAATCAATGTATAGTTGAGATAATGCAAAATAATACAATTCTCAACAAAAATCTTTCTGAACTGTAAATTAGAGGATTTTTAAAAAAGATTTTACACCCTTGTTTTCCACTATTACTCAGAAAATGACAATACTTGTCAAATCATACTTCTTACCATTCGTGTGAGGCCAGGAGTGAAGAGCGGTACTTCTGACAACAGCTGGATCTACTTTCCCTCCTGTGGGGTTATCCACATACTGCAGCCCCTGCTCCAACGCATTATAACACTCCACACAGGCATCGCTCCCATCCGCCCACTGCTTTTCAGACATCCAGCTTTGGAGCAGTGCCCCCTTGCGGCCGTGACAGGAACAGCTGAGAGGGAGATGCAGTGACGCCAGGGAAGAAATGGGCTGTGAACACTGCTCCTGCAGGAGGATCATGGCCGCCGGAGAGGCAGGGGCTGCGTCCTGAGGTCGTTTGGCCCTGGGGTCCCCCATAGCTGGGTCCCGCCGGCAAAGAGCCAGCCTCCTCTCTGCTGCCCGGCCTACCTCAGACGTCCGACCGAAAATATCCAGCTCATCCTCCAAGAATAGGCCTGTGCCGTGGGCCAGCAGCCTGTTGACAATGGCGCTGAAGCCACACATACAGCGGTACTGATCTTCACAAGTGGAATCAGGGATATACACCCCGACATCAGCTCCTTTGACATTCATATTACAGGCACAGATACAGCAGCTGTCAAAGTTACGATCTTTGAAGACGTTGAGGACGGAGTCTGAGAGCAGGAGGACAGTGTACAGGCTGTGGGCCTCAGGCAGGGAGGGGCCCGGCCGAGCTAAGGGGTCTACAGAGCTTAGAGGCAGGCTGGTGGAGGGCGTGGAGACAGGCGAGCTGAACTCGGTACCATCCTGCTTCACCGAACCCTGCCCTGAGCCCGCAGCATTGATACCCCGTGGTGTTCGAGGGGTTCGTGGAGTGGGCACAGAGAAGCGGGGAGTGGCAGGAGAGGGGAGGATGCCAACAGTGGTGCTCACTGAGGCAGTGGTGGCGCTCATCTGGCCGTACTCCTGGTCCGTGAGTGCGTTGACACTGGGGACGTTTCTGGAAAACAAGAACGTACAGTCAAACACAGATAAATAGGATCGCTCTCACTGTTTGGGTTGAAGCTCTTAAAGGCCAGGCTGCTCCTCAAAACCAAAACAGAGCATAAACCTTTCAAAGCAGACATCACCATCTTTCCATACTGCATCATTTCTAACAAAGCTAAACCTCAAACATTCATCCACATACTCCAACTCAACATTTTCGAAGCTCAAATAAAAGCTTTAAAAGTAACAGCACGATAAAGTTTTATGGACGTCACTGAAACTCATCGTCGCTGCCTACTCACGTGTATCCGTCCCTGATGAAAGCGTTATTCTGGGCATGCATGACCACTGAGAAATGCTCCATTTTGGGCATGAGGGCCCAGGATGGACGATAGTAGCACTGCTCAGGAATCTTGAGTGGTGGCAGAGTCTGGCTGGGCAGGCAGGACAGCGGAGCAAACATGGAGGAGCCAATTTGTGGCTGGATAGAGAAGACATCATGGAAAATGATAAGTTTATCATTTAGTAGCACTGATACACATTTTATGGCTCTGGGTGGTGAAAGTGATTCGGGGCCAGTCTATTATGTGGTGATCATTTTCTCTGAAGTAAGTGATTGACAAGAATTAAGGTCCTTAAGTTGGCAGGTTATTCTACTCGAGCAAACCATGCACAATTTAACAAGGAATTTTGGGATAACCTCGACAGATGCACTTGCACCAGATTTTAAATATATATATATATATATATATATATATGTAACAGCCATAATATTAGGTGCACTTCAAAGTACCAGCTAACAGACTCCCGCTTCTAAAATTGTAAGCACTCTGTTGGGTTCATCATAAGGCTGACTACACTCTACGTTTTTACCTCTGCCAAGGAGGTCATGTTTTCACCCGTGTTTTTTTGTTGGTTGGTTTGTGAGCAGGACTTCACAAAAACTACTGAACAGATTTTACTGGAACTTAGATGGAGGATGGATCGTAAAATAGACCCGATTAGCTTTTGGTGCCGATCGGTATAAAGGGAAGGATCCAGGAATTTCAGATTGGGCGTTTTTCTACGTTTTTGTTGTTAATTTCTCAGGGAGTAATGCATAGTTCTTGATGAAATGTATGTTAGGTGGCTGGCAATTATGAGTGAGTGCAATTTGATGTGGATTATAACAAAAATCTGTATCTAGCGGATTTAAATATGTTTTATTTGATATTGGATTAGGCTTGATTGAGTTAAAAGGGACTGTTGGGCCTTGGTGGAGGTATGTGCTTCACTGAGTGCCATTGTAGTTCTTACTGTTAACAGATCAAACAAGACCAAAATCAACAATGCAACGCAAAAAATATGCTTGAATTTTTCCAAAATGCAAAATAAAATGCCTTGGGAAAGTCAGCCAGTTCGGGAATATATTTTAGTAAATATTTCTCAAAGGGCAGCAGGGCGGTATGTGTGGGATTGACACAAAATAAACAAGAGAGCCCATGTTCTTTGTAATGAATACTACACCCATCGCAACAATGTGGCTCACTGACGTATTTTTAGCAGTTTTTGGACAACAATGGAGGCCTATGGCACGAAGAAATAAGCAAATCAGGCCTTGGATACACAGCCCAAGTACTTGGCAGCAGTAAAAAGTCCTTGTGTTCTCTGCTCGAATTAAGTTCCAAAGAGACATTCAACACACATGATCACTAACAACATTTTTAGTTTCCATCTGTGGTGATGATGTGTCAACTCTAGACTCTCCACTTCCTATTGTCAGATCATCATAGGGGCTGCGACTAACAGTCACCTTCATTGTTGAAAATTTGGTCAATTATTTCCATATTTCTTTGTTATTATTTGTATTATTTCTTTATTGATTAGTTGATAGGTCCTTAAAATGACAGAAAATGCTGAAAAATTTCAATCAGTGTTTCCCAACTTGCTTTAGTCAGCAACCCACAGATATCCAGTCACTGGGGTGTGAAGAAACATGAAAATGTTCACGTTTTAGAATCTGAAATAAGAGAATTTGGAATTCAAACTGATTTATTGATTATCAGAATAGTTGGCGATTGAATACTCAGTGATTGATTAAGCTGATTGAAAAGCTCTTGGAATGTCGATGAAATCTCTCTGGAAAACCTCATCTGCATACTCATGTAAAAACCATATCAGCTACCACCGAATACATGTTGATTATACACCACTTCACACACAGTAAATAATAAGAGCCTGTAGTACAATGCAATGAAAAACAGTTCCATTTGCAGCTACCACTCAGTTGTCATTAATTTGTTTGGATCCAATCAACTCTGAAGCTAAATCGAACTTTGTAATCCTGTATGCGTGTTTAGTGTATTGAGCTGCACTAACTACACTTCGGTTTTTTTTGGCGGTGCTTGTTGCTCGTGTCAACTAGCAGATGTATCTAACGGTGGCCACTAAGCACATTCTACTTTAATTAGCACTTCCCAGCTCACAGAGCCTGCAGTCAGGACAGATGTCTGACTCAAAGCACAGAGATAGCTAATTATCAAGCTGCAGGTAAAGAGTGAAACAATTCCAACGTGATATGAGAATCGGACCAGCTGCTCAGGAGCCAGTCAACAAGTATTGACTTCCCCTTGATGAGAGTTTTAAAAGGGATTGACGTCATTTATTAAAGTAATTAACCAGTCCTGATTCCCGTATTTAAGTGTAATTTTCTCAAAGCACAGAGCTAAATCTGCTGCGACATGTGCTGCGGACCACCTCTGCTCACCTTGATATCCTCCTGCCGGGGACTGACCATGCCCTCCTCGATCTCCATCCTGTACTCAGTGTGGTGGGCGGAGGCTAACGGCGGCAGGTGGTCGACCGCTCCGCTGGGCGCGGGGGGCTCTTGGCTCGGAGTGTCGCGATACGTCATGATGGGGGAGAAGGCCGGGTGCTGCTCTAAAGAAGGCGGCGTGGGAAACATGCGCTGGAGGTCTGCTACTGCTGAAAGGAGACAGAGGTGGAGGGAAGAGATGGAGAGAGGGAAAAATGTAGTTCACACAGGTGTAAGGGGATGACGCAAATCGGTGCAACGACTTAAAAAATGATGCTACATAGAAAGATTAAAGAGCTAAATACTCACTTGATGGATAAGGTACTGCAACTCTCCCTTCTTTCCCCGGAGGGCGATCTTCTGTTGATACCGCAAGCTTGGTGGAGTGCTGGTTGGGGTAAACAGTCTACAAATTATTACACATAAGATTAGCAGATCAGTTTTGTTTATAACAAAAATGTCTAAAACATAAAGGACAATTAAAGTTACTAATACCTAAAATAGCAGTGTCTTAGTTTCCACTAAATCTTTAAAATTAAAAAATGTAAATTTTTTCTTCTGCTGATTACAGAAAACTCAGACAGTGCATCTTGCAAACACCGAGAAGGAGAATATAGTACGTGAACCGCGACGCCTCACCCCCAGCTCCTCCTCATCTTCATCGAATATGTTGTCCAGATCAGAGATGTTGACCACTAGATCTTTTTCTCGGGTCAGAGAAGGATTGGCTTTGGCAGCTCCGTCGTCCTGACCTGATTCATCTAAAACATCACACACAGACAACTTTAGAACCGCGGCTCCAAAATGACCCATGAATGCCTGCACCCAGTACACTGTAAGACGTGCGTTTGATGTCGGCGGCAGCGATGATGTCCCACCTGATTTCGGAGCCGAGTTAAAAATGGACATGGCATCCTTCCCATCAGGCAGTGCTCCATTGCTGGTGATTTCTTCTCCCTGCTGGATGAATTAGAAGGAAATGAGAATATTCTCAGTTTTAATTCCAGTCTGACATTGACTAGATAAAACATAATGAGCCCCCCATTGAAACAAAGATTAAATGAAAAGATTAAGATAAAGACATTTATTTCCCTTACCAGCAACAATCTTCAACAATTTGACAGTTTTACACTACAGCAGATGGCAACTTTGACCCCCAATATACTACAGGTCAAAGCAGCCACATCAACTGAGAGAGTGACAGTGAATTTCCTTAAAAACTCACTCCATTTTGTAAGATTGTTATTGAGTTTGAAGAAACTTTATAAACTTTGTGAAATGCTGACAAATTCAGAATTCTGCACATTCAGTAGTTTCTTTCTTTGGGTAAAAAAAAAAAAACGCTGTGTCCGTCTGCACCAGTGATGTTCGTGTTTTATTTGCATATACTGCGGTCACTTGTGATGGAAGTCGAGACTAATGCCAGATGACGAGCTGTCCCGTTGTTATTGGATCACCAAATACGCACGCGGATTTGGTGATCCTGTGAGCACAGCATGCCATGTTTTCACAATTTCACTGGATATGAGTGTTGTCGTGCTGTGTTTGTTGTCCTACCTTGACCTTCTTGGTGGGTTCTCGCCCTTGACCCTTTAACCTCTTGGAGCTGGAGAAAGTGTACTCGATGTCCCCCTCCTTAAAGTCGTAGGGATCGTCCCCGGGCTCCCGCAGTACCTCCACCCCTGGCTGCTGGAACAGGCCCAAGGTGTGGATGTGGTCCCTCACCCTCTCCTCAGAGATTTTAAATCTCTTGAGAGTCTGCGTGTAGAGTCTGGAGGGGGAAAAAGAGATGAAGGCAATGAAAAAAATAAAAGTGGTAGTAGTTTGCCGTTTCTGTCTTGCTAGCTTTCTTGTGTCCTCGTATCTAAACTCAAATCTCAAGCTAACACAGACGCTTTCAGCTCCAGTGCTACCCCAGTTTTTATTGTTGATTTTTCATATCTAGTATATTCTTTGCTACTCAAGATTCAAGATTCACTTTATTGTCCCACATTGTAGGATATTCGGACGGGCCTTCCACCTTGCAGCATCCATAAAAAAACATTTCGGATACTTTAAGTTGTACGTAAAAGACAGGGGAGGGCAGCTACAGTACAGGAGAACAAGACACATATCTAAGAACATAGTAGTAAAAACATACAGTAAAAGTGAAAGAGACCTCTTTAGTGGAGCTCCCTCAGCGGCTGTCTCTGTCTTCACTTCCTCTAATTTATCAGAGGGGAGTTCAGGGGGTCTGAAGTCAGTCTTATCAGTCCTGGGAGTCCTGAAGCCTCTCCACCAGCCAGCTCCATTCTCCCTCTTCCTCAGGAGAGCTGTATACACAGCCGTCTCACTGGCAATCATCCCCATCCCCGAAGCCCCATCTGGACAGACAGGCATGTCCACGGGGTGCGGGCTGAGTGTGGGCGGGAGCGGAGACATTGGCGAGTGGAGGAGGGACTCGGGGGCTTTCCTGCCGTTGGAAAGTGGTTTGGGATACTTGCAGCTTGGCAGAGCAGCCAGAGGCTCCAAGGGCGGCTCCAGCGCCACAAGACCCCCGAGCTGAGGCCCTCCCGGTGAGTCCTGTTCCAGAGGGGTCTCCTGTGTGACAGACAAGCGGTGGTGGAAGGGGATGGTGGCCGGCCTCTTGGACTGTTTGTCAGCCTTTTCTGTCTTGTCACTGGTCTTGTGTTTGGGCAGGGAGGGAGGGTATAATGACGGGCCAGAGGACTGAGTGGGGTTGGCACTGGCCTGAGGGTTGGCAGTGGACACGGCGGTCAGATTCAGCTTCTGCTGCTTCAACCTGCAATACAGTCAAGTATGTTTAGAAAGCAAACAACCCAAGAATACAGAGAGGTTCATTTAATGAACAATAATGAGAATCTTCCAATTCCCACTCTTCTTTTTTGATTCCCTTTCTTTTTGAGAATTTCTAAAACTCAGGTCCTGTTCTTTGTTCTCATCGCAAGTCAAGTCAACAAAGCCCTTTTATAAAGCTGTAATGTATTATTCATACGACGAAAACTCTCTGAACAAAGTCTCCACTGGAGTGTGAAAAAGGCTTTTTAAAGGCAGGCAATACAGGTGAAAATGGTAAATTATCAATATTATTTGAAATTATTATTTTAATTCATTTATTATTGTATATTTCTTTTGTTATTCTAAATTATTCTATTATCATTTAACTAATTAACCTTCCCCAGTTGATTACTGACATTAAGATTATTTGCATTAACTGTTTGTTGTACAGTTAATGCAAATTGTATGTTTACATGTGCAAATGATGCATATTGTAATGAAATATGCACTTCTTGGCATATATGTCCAGAACAGAAACCTGAACATTGGCTGAAGCAGATACAAAATCTTTAAACACAGATCTTCTTCTTCATTTCAAAAAATAATTTTTGCCACATGTTTATAAATACAATTTTATATAAAGCAGATCTATGGATGATATTTGAACAAACACCCTTGAAAAGACCTTGGGAATATACATAGCAAGAAAAAAAAATCATTATTGCTGATATTGAACAGCTTGCGTGCAGCCCGGTGGTACCTGGAGCAGCTGCAGGACACTCTCGCTCCCAGATCGTTGAAGTCCCATGTGGTTCCTCCATTTGGCACTTCCTTCTTGGGCGTCGCGTCACTCGGCTGATTTGATCTGCGGGGAGCAAACAGATCCATGAGGGCACGGGCTCAACTGCACCACTGCTCTTCAATACTAATCACGCCAGGTGACCTCAAAAGTGACGGTTCAGCTTACGCGTACTGAGGCTGGTTGAGATAGCACTCCCTCCAGGCCTGATGGACCACCTGACAGGTTAGCTTCTTCCCAGAATGCTTCGGGCTGATGCTGGTGACGCCCATGCTGCTGTCTAGCGTGGGAACGCTGGAGGTGGAGGTCACGAAGCCGCTGTCCGCTGAAAAGATGAGGAAATTATAATTAGAGATTATAGTTTAAATTAAATGTACACATTGGTTTCTTTGCCTGGCTGTTTACATCAGATGGAATGAGCGAGTATGTACAGTATGTATTTGTTACCTGAGCAGGGCTGCTGCGGCGACGTGGGCGGCGTGAGCGGCACGCTGCAGTGGTTCTGCTCCCTGCTGAGGCCCTGAGCAGCAGGAACAGGTGGAGGCTGCTCCACTGGTAGGTCCCCCTGGGCAATCAGCACCAAAGCAGCTGGGTAGGTCATCCTTACCCCACCTACGAAGAGAAAATAAAGGGCATTCATAAATGTTATGAAACAGCAGGAGGGACAGCTGCTTACTTTTAACTACACGGTTCATTGAAACGGTCAAAACAAGCACCATTTGGAGATTTCATGTGGCGGACATTTATGTCAACTGGCAACAACCACAGTAGGCGCTTATATGTAGTACGTGCAACTCTCCCTATCCATGTTAACAAGGGTTTTTTTTGCTCACAGCTCATACAAAACATATCTCCAATCCCTTTCCCGCTCGCTTTTTTCACTATCATTTCAGGCAGCAAAGACGAGACAGACAGTTTCTTTTCTAGATGTCGAAGCCACCGGTAACCGTGTGAGTTTTGATTATAATCAGGTCAAACCAACGCTGTGGGATCGGACTGATTAGACAAAGCTATTAGAATAACTCCCCGGGGTTATTTTCTTTTTTACCTCCACTTCCCTATCCTTTCTTTCTCTCTTTTTGCTGCTCTCTCTCCTCCCTTCCAGCCACTTCCCGTTTTCCAATGTGAGATGTGCTACGACGAGACAAAGTACCATTCAATAGCACTAGAAGCGCTGATGTGGCTGCGTACAGTGTGTTTCATCAGTTCTCACTTATCTAAAAGCTGTTTATTCACTTGCACATGTTTTTAGTAATGCCGCCCAGGACTGTAGGACGATCATTTCTCTTATCTATCCCTGTGTGAAACTGAGATCTCAAGAGGAATACTAAGCAACATCTCGGCAGCCTAATGCGTTTTAATTGCTGTTCTCACCCCGAAAAGACGCTAAAAGTCTTCATACTAGATAAGCTACATTTGTTTCCGTAAAGCTGTAAATACTGCCACTGGAGACGCAGTTCGCTTAAATCCAACAGACGTGCTGACTCTTTCCGTACCTACGATGACCTCCACCGCCACGTGACCGGCGCGATCATAGCCCTGGCTCGCCTCTTCTTTTTCCTTTTCTCCGCCTCCCTCTTTCTGCTGGAGTACCACGGGGTAGAAGTAGCTCCACTCCTCCATCAGCTTCCGTGCCGCCGGGTCGCTCATCTTGTAGGTCTGACCTGTCAGAGTGCCGCTCAGGCCGTACGGACTCAGGACCACTGCAGACGGACAGAAACACACATTTCAGTTTTGATCATGCAGCATACCTTTGGACAGCACATCTCAGTCACATGTGTATCTTTTTATTTGGGTGATTCACCAGAAGGTATAGCAGGGAAATGATAGATGCCTCCTGAAACTACTGACTGTAGCAACAAAGCAATCACTCGTAGGAGGTGACACAGCGACCTGCCCAAAGTGTATAATTGGCTTGAAATTGCCGAAAAGACCAATTTTTCTATTAAGAAAGAAAAACTACCTTTCCATTGCGAGGTGGAAAAAATGGATACATTATCTGTTGAAATGAAAAACATGGCTGGTGGCTTATCCCCCTTCAGCCTCGCTGCTTAAAATATCATTTACATCCTTCCTGCTGCAATCTCCGCTGATCGTGGAAAGGTTATGAAGAGCTGTATAAAGCCTCCCTGTCCACAGACTATTATATGAAATGTGTGCTGCCTGGAAGTCGTGGCTGTCACAGCGGCTGGCAATGATGTGGTGGTAGTGTGCTGCATTTTATTGTTTCTGTTTTTTTTTTCTTTCCGGGCCAAATGGATCCAATAAAATGGGAGTGTTGAAAAACACAGAGGAAAGCCACAAAGCTTGAGAGATATGACGCACTGATGCAGATCAAACTACCCAACAGTGTATCAAGTAGTTAAAATAAATATCTACCGCAGTAAGATACGACATACACATTGATGCGGTTGTGATAATAATCCAAAAACATCTTTTATAACAGTTAAACACAGACAGAGATCAATTTACTGCACAGTGAGTACTTTTACTTTTGACACTTTTAGCACATTTTTCTAATAATACTTTTAATCCAGGACTTTCACCCACTCATAAAGTATTATCTCTGTGTGGTATTGCTACTTTAAGCAATGCATCTGAGTACTTCCTCAGTACATGCTTCCTAAACATCGTTTTTGTTTCTTCTGCGTACATGGGCCACAAACAAACATCACTGGCTTTGTGGTCTTACCTTGCACTGGTGTGATGGAGGTCTGCGCGAGGCGGATGTGGTGTTCTGTGATGTGGTATGCAGGTTGGTGCTGGGCGATCTCCACGCTCGTGCACACGTTGCTCTCCCCGTGGAGGAAGAAGGAGAAGGAGCATGATAGGTGTTCACTGTGGGGGGGGGGGGGGGGGGACAGAGGACAGAAAGAAGCAGTGAGAAGCAGCACAGCACAGGAACATGCAGTTGGGCTTTAGTCTTTTGTGTTTCAGCTACAGGAACGGCTCTCCCTGTCCGATTTGATCACACGAACCTTCCACAAGTGTTAACGTAATTAAACTGAGATTAGAATGAAATAAAATCAGATTTAATAATGTTAAACCTGGGATCAAATAAAGCCATAAATCACAGCCGCTGAAAAAACAAATGTACAGCGTGAATGTGCCGCCTGTGACAGATGACGACAGCTTTCCTCCAAACTGCAATTTAGCGCTCGCGCTCAGAACGTGTCTGCGTGAAAGCCTCGCTCAGCCCTTCCTTCATTGATCATCTTCATCGCCTCCCACATCGGCTCCTTATTGCAGGTATAAATCCTCATTTGCTTATGACTGATTGTGGTGACTACATGTTTACATATGCAGCGCTCGCTTTATTACACAGCCCCGGCTGTAGTTCATCACACATTGCTCTTTTTTTAATCACAGAGGAGTAATTGTGGGGGCCTTATTGCGATCTATATACCAGTGGGCGGGCTGGACATCATTAACTACCGCGACGGCTTCACTGATGTATATTTTTAATCTATAAAGCTCCTTACTACCTTGGTTTGTATATTTCAGACTGACAATAAAGTCAGCAGGTACTGTAATCTCCTTGTGATTACCCTGCTGCCTATGCAATATCTCCTTTGCCCTGAGGGAGCCGGACCTCCATTTGAGCTGTAATGGATCATCAAATTCAATAAAATGGCCAGTTCCACAGTCACTCATGGGCAGAGCTAAACACAGTCTTGAGGGAGGCAAACGTGTCATGGCGTTGACCGTGACGGCCTCCAGATGGCGCCGAGCAACACCCAAAGAGAGAGGAGGCCAAATTCTCTGCTCCATTAAAAAAAAAAAAATAATGCACATTCTCTCAAAACAGGTGGTTTGGACACAGGTCCGCACAGCCACAGGAGGGAAGAGAAGAGCTAAAGCAGCGCGTTCACACGCATGCTTTTCAATGTCACTGCCCTCCAACCTCGTCCTCAGTGCATCATTACACCATATGAAGAGCTATATATAGCTGCACGGGGAAGCTCGGCGGAACAGCTGCAAGTCAAGAGGAGCAACGCAGCTAACTGCCACGCACATATGCACCAACTGTCATAATTTACATTCAGGATATTCAGTCAGTCTATTGACAAGCATAAAAGCTCAAATTACCCTCTATGCTAGCACTGAGTCAACCAAGTCGAGGGTAACTCCACCAATTTTACACATTAAATATGTTCACAGGAGTACTGCTGCATATGTGACAAAGTAGGATAAATCATTTTGTGGCTGCAGAGGAAGTCGAATGTAACCTGATGAATTGCCTCTAGTGACTGAAAAAGCTGATTCTGACCACCATGACCATGTTACATGTTTTAATCTACTTGCTTTTTAAGAGATCTTAATGTGGATAATTAAAATCTGCAGGTCTTAACGTTTTTATTTGAAAAAGGAGCTGCTCTTATTTGAAACAAGTTATTTCACTCAATTAAAAGTCATTTGAAAAGAATATATACCGATAATAGTCTCTATCATCGGCTGCTATTAAATACAACAGGCTTCCCAGCATGCATTGTCCAACAGTTAAACTGCCATCAAACTCTTCTTTGGAGGATGGCTAGCTTTATTTATAGTGTTGAATTAAACCATTAAATTGATGAGAATATACACAATTTATTTTAGTACAATGAACATTAAATGTAAGTAGAGTACTTTCTATTCAAAAAATAATTACCCTGCAATTACTACTGCACTCAACTTAAAGAATATGAGATCATTCAACTTAACAAATATATCTAGTGTTAGATAAATGTATTTTGTGCAACCGCCTTACATAAAAAAAAAGAATAAAAGGAAGTCAACAGAGCAAGTTGCCTAGTGGGTAATGTAGGCACAAGGTATGGCAGGAAAAAGAGCGCATGGTATAAAAAGGTGGCATCTCTGGTTCTGCTGTATCAATTCTGATCATTTTAAACATTTTAAACTGTCCAACAGTGTAACAGGAGTGCAATGCGAGGCCAGCGGACCGTTTTTCAAAACCCGGGGCCTACATTACTTAGAATGCGACTCAGCCACTGAGTGACATCACTGGAGGCAATTTTCTCAGATTACATCCAGCTTCCTCTGCAGCCATTAAAGGCTTTATACTGCTTTTTTTCACATATGCAGTAGAACTCTCCAAGACCTGTAAACACACTTTGATTTACGTTTAGTTACCCTTTAATTTACATTCATATATAGAGGTTTTAAGGCAAAGACAGACTGGCTAATTGTTTGACTGACTGATGAGCCCTGCACGGCTGTGAAGTGAAGCAGCCATCAGAGTTTATTTCCCTCTTGTGTTAATAATTCTGTTTATATCGTTATTGTATAGTTTTATGAGAAGTGTGTATACTGATCGGAGCTGATGTGTGTACAAAAAACATGGCTCCCTCCAGACCCCTCGTAAAAAAAACGGCTGCTCTGGCCGAACAAGAGAGAACGGCTGCTGGGAATCATCACTTGTTTTTTTCTTTTCTCGCATCATTGTCTCTCTTTTTCTATCCAACAGGATTAGTGTTTGGATACTTTTGAAATTCCAGGCAAAATTATTGTGTGCTTATAAAAAAAAAAAATTAAAAAATGGCTCACCTTTGTGCTCTCCAATTATTCCTGTATAATTATTATACTGTGATTACAAAGCAACCCCCCCCCCCCAAAAAAAAAAAACGCTACTGAACGATCTAAGCCATTTAATAATGTGTAGTGAGAGGGAAAATTCAGCTGGGTAAACAAGAATAAATGATAAACATACAAGCAATCAGTCTAACCAGTGAGTAATTTGCGACAATTATGACCTAAGAGCCATTATAACTGCAATAAAGTGCAATTAAATGTAAGCGAGGGAGAAGCAGAACTACAAAAAGAGCATCAAACTGTAGGCTGACGCAGCTGGGAGATTGATGCTCCCTGTCCTTTTACAAAGGGCATTTTTCTGCACAGTAAGCGGGTGCGAGTATGTGGACACACTGGGCTCATCGCATCCTTGGGGACAGCTGTGCAGTCGGCAAGTGCGTGCATGTGTGTGTGTGTGTGTGTGTGTGTGTGTGTGTGTGTGTGTGTGTGTGTGTGTGTATGTTTGAGAGAGAGAGTGAGAGCAGTGGACGGAGATGTGAGGCAGCTGTGTGTGCTTGGCTGTATGAGTACAGGTATTAATAAATGAAGAGGAGTGATGGCTGAGACTCGCCTCAGGGCTGACAGTACTGGAGAGAAAGAGAGAGAGAGAGAGAGAGAGCAAGAGAGAGAGAGAGAGAGAGAGAGAGGAGACTGAGGGAGTGGGGGTGAGGTGGTTGAGAGAAAGAAGAGTGAGAGGAGGAAGGACGGAAGGAGGAAGAGCAGGAGGAGAAGAAGATGGAGACAGAGTGAGCACTCAGAGGTGGAAAAATGAAGGAGACGCATGAGACGGAAAGGGAGGACGGGGGGATGGCGAGGAGATGAGGAGGACGTGGAAAGAAAGGATACAGTGTAAAATGAGGAGTGAGAGCAAGACGAGTGAGAGAGGAAGAGGAGGAGGTGAATAATTCAGTGCCACGCACTGCAATAGCTGCACACATATCGATGAGATCAGAGTTTTAATGGGTGGCTACTGAGCACAATTTTATGGTGAAATCAATCAGGGAGGGTAGAGCTGGAGAACACACAGAGACGTCACTGTACGTGTGTGTGTGTCTGTGTCTGTGTGTGTCCATTTAATTTGGCTCATACGTACAGTTTGTGCTGAAGCTTATACGACAGCACTAACAGCGCAAATTCACGCCAGCACATGTGTACAAGGTAGGCTGTAAGTGCATGTTAGAGTGCCACTGACTAGAAGAGATTCCTGTGACAACATGTGTCTTTTCACCCCATCGCGACGCCACCAGCCAGCCAGGCATCCAGGCAGCCAGCAGGGGAGCTGGTTAATGTCCGACATGCATCATGGACTTGACACACAAGCATCTGTGTGTGCGATCGCATGCACACAAAATAACAACGGTTATCTTGATTGTCGGCGCGCTCTCATGTCTAACCCAGTGGGGGGAAAAAATAAAACAAGATTAGATGAGAGGAGAAAGAAAAGCAAAACACAAAGCGTCTGTTTCCTCTGTTAGAAGCGTCAAAGTGATGATTGTGTTTTGATATCATTAGCTGCGATCATATACACCAAGCAGGCGTGATGACACTTTCTCAGATTCTCTCAAATCTGAGGGATTAATCTTGTTAATCTGTACCTTAAATTCTCTCTCTGCCACCACAGCGGCACTATCATGAGTTATCTCTGTCCTTCTGGCCACCTAACCCTTCCTACATGATCTCGACACATCCCTTGGAAACAGTGCACACTGCTCTGCAGCTCTGGTGCATGTGGACCGACGTCAAGGACGATGTTTACCCTCTTGTAAGCTCTTATGAGCAGCATGTACACACACGCGCTATAAGTCCTTCCACTGCACTGGCACAGAGAGTTTATGCCCCACAAACAAATCCAGCCAAACCACCAAACATGCATAATGCTCCCAGGCTTACGCAGGTGTGTGCATATGTTCCTGCATGCACACACAAGTATTAACACGGGCATAAGGGGGGGTGCAGTCGGCTTGATGTATTATTCAGTGGCCCCAAGTGGGAGGCTTTAGCCAGTGTTACTATCACAATGTTTGAGCTCAAACACTGTTCCAACTATTAACATGGCCTCGCGATGAAAAAGGTGTCGCGCCGGAGGACATCGGTCTTGGAAAATATATCAGGCTATTGCAACTGGAAGTTCTGAGAGTGACCGTGAACACACTCAGGAAGTAAATAGATAAATAAGCTCAATGTGAAGTGTCACATTTAATGCAAAGCTTGTCATTCATGTTGAGTCAATATCAAGAGACAGAATAATCAAGTTGAAATGCATCGCTTTTATGCACAACACGTCAATAATTAACACTTGAAACACACACTATGTTCATGTCAAAGTTCCCCATAACCTAAGATGAATTTGCTGAGTAAACACATTAGGTTTATATCTGCATTAATTTAATTTAACTCAATCAGAGTGAGTTATCTAAATAACTCACATTCACTCAACATGATCGAAGAACCTTGCTTTAAATGGGACACTTTGAACTGAACTCATTAAATGACAGATGAAAAAAAACACACATAATTGAAATACTTAAAGGTAATGTAAGGAGTTTTTAGCCAATAGCAGCCATATTAGAGCAATGTTTTTCTGATCAAGTCCCTTTTTTTGTGCATGTTGGTGAATACATGGTTGATGGAACGATGCGTTCACATGTTAAAGTAACGACAGGCCAAAAAAAACAGCAAAGTAGATTTCTAGCTAGCACAGATGGATGTTCTTTTATCCACAAAAGGACCACAAAATGTGTTTTTATTGCGAGTAACACTGAATGCGATCATGACTTTTCGAAAGAAAACTACAAGAGCACCTTTAAAGTCGGCTTCATAGGTATAATTATCGTTTCTAGTGTACTCTGTCAGCAGGGTATCCCCACATGAATGTTGCCAAGTGGAAACTAACTTCAGTAAGAAAATCAGTGCGAGCTTCCACAGGCTTTTAAGCTGTGGTCCTAATTAAAACGAGAGGAAAAGGATCTGTTCGGTAGGCTGTAGCTGTAATGTATCACCGTCCCTGCTATTGATCTGTGTGGGCTTGTTTTCGTCTTTCTCTCAGTGATTTTACCTGGTAATATTAGAAATCAAGGGGAATAGTGTATCTCGTTTTTTGTCTCTAGGGAGACACGCGAAGAACAACGTGTTTCAAAGGACTAAATGCAAAGTATTTCAGCAATACAAATAATCACCAAGGATGCTTATGGATGAAAGTGAGGCACTTATTATCTTGAAAGTGAAATAAAGGACTTTAATCAATCCGACAATAGTGGGAAAAAAAAACATGACAACACATGAGATGCTGTTTCATGCAGCACGTCATATTATGTCTCACATTGACAGAAACTGTGGATACAGTGGCATCAACACATCAATACATTTATCATTTCTTAGTGATGGTTATTCATCATCAATCAATTACCAATTTCTGGCATGCCTGAATCTTTTTCATATACGATGTCCAATTGAGCTTCATTCAAGTTTGCAGAAGTAGCTGGTTGCAGTGAATAGGAAGTCTTCTCCTTCTTCCAATAACAAGTATTTACTGTATTTACTAAAAAAGACAACCTTTTCTAAAACCTTGAGTTCTAAATGCCAAACTTTTAACTTTTATTCAAGCCCTGCTCAGTCCACCTTTTATTCAGCTAGTGACTCATTTGATGTTATCCATCCATCTGCCAGTCAGTCAATATTTTCCTTGCCAGTCACTTACTGGTTAAATAATCAGCTGGCCTCAAACTTAACCACAGCAAAACGTCAGCTATTAATGATTTATTTTACATATTTACATCATTAATCTTCTTCAACAGCAAAAAATTGACTATAATCAAATCCCTGATTTATTTTAAGGTTAAAGGTCTTTGTTATCATTTTTAATCTACCCAACTGTTAATGCATTAGCGTTTGAATAAAGATGAAGAACAAAGGCTACATGAAGTACCAGCATGTGACTTTCTGTCTCTCGCTAATTGCGACTGGGAGTTCAACTTTTTTTTTTCCTTTACGCCCCCAAAAGCAAATTTAACCCAACACACCAATGTGAGCCAAAATTAGGTCGGTTGGCAATTTTAATTATTTCATTCTGATTCTTATGATTAAACTTGCATGAAAGTAATATTTCTTTCATACTCGGGAGCACTTCCTTCCTCCCCTGCACATATCCATTTGTTACGTTATTGTAATAATGAAAACAAATACAAATTTACAAACTATCTTGGCATCAGTAGATGTAATCGCACAATGCAGTAAAATGTGTTTGTCGTATTTGTTGTTTTTGTTTTATTTCTGGAGATTCTGTGACCTTGTGATGTGGCCTACCACCAAATGTTTGTTGCCTAGGAGATGGCTAATATCTCAATGTCATTGGTCCCCGAGGAGAGGAGAGGAGAGGAGAGGTCAGGTGAGGATTACTGCCATTTTTAAAACAGCATCTTAAACAGACAGTGCAACTTGTTTGTGTTTCATGGGGAAGTACCAGAGGACAGCTCTGTTACACTGTAAAATAAGGACATTAGTTATGCATGAGTATATGGTCATTAATGCGAGTGAGAGCACCTAGATTAGCAAATATACTATGTGCTGCCATACTTGGCATGCACAGAATTGACTGATCTAATGAGGGAGACAGACTCTAATACATCCATTGAGCCGTCTATAGTGATGATTAATTTACGACCCCCCACCTTCCCAGATCCCCACCTCCCCACCACACCACCACACACACTGAGCCTCCTCCCTGCTCTTCCTCTTCCCTCACACACACTCACCCTCTCTCTCTCTCTCTCTCTCTCTCTCTCTCTCGCACGCTCCCCTCAGCGTCTGATGCAATCCGTTACCAACCGAGAGTGCTTTTTCCTCCCATTCAGACACAAAGAGAGCATGAGTGTTGTGCTGAGAGAGGAGTTGGGGGTGGGTAGAGGGGGGGGGAGTTGATGGTGGCAGAGGAGGGTGTCCTGGATGTGCCAATCCTCGCCGTGCCCCCGGGGACACATACGGGATAAACACCAGATAAGCCTGACAAAGGCGGCAACGCCAAGGCACAGGAGTTGGCACGGGTAAGGGGGCATGGCATTGATATTAGCTCCCAAGCGCCCCCTGTTGGGTATAAATGGCGCAGTGTGGGAGTGAAGAAGAGACAAAGGAGCCTGGTTACAGCTGAGGCAGGAGGTCAGTGTATGCCTAACTGAGCAATGTTCCCTCATGGCACGAAAACACTGACGGACAGGGATCTGCAGGGGTTCTTACAGCTCGCACTGTCAAGTGTGGGGCAACACTGCTATTCTGGGAACAAGAGAAAGTGTGCGTGTGTGTGTGTGTGTGGGCATTTAGGACAGTGTGTGTGCTTGGAGCAAGTAGTGGGGACATGTGGAAAGAGAGAGAAAACGTCACGGCTCATTAGCACCATGCAATACATGCAACAGCCGCATGAAATCCAGTGCAGACATCTATATGAGATTCCTATTTGTTTTGCGTCTACGTGTTTAAGAATGTCTCTTCCTCCTTCTCTCCGTCTCTCCTTCCAGGATGTTCAATAATTCACAGACAGTGTGAGTCGGGATTGGCTCAGCAGGGGGCGTACCAGCTGACAATGTATTCATACAGAGCTGTCAAAATGAAGAGGAATGTAGATCCTGTAAATCTCTGCACTCACTCAAAACACAGAGTGTCATTTCGGGGAAACTCAACATACATTTGTATACATACTGTACAGTACGTGCGCACACCCGAACACATCATCAGGACCCAGTGTGCCTTCACACCTTCCTGCCTCCCACACAATTGTTTTTAACTGATCTTCCTTTCTTTTTTTCTCCTTAAAGCAAAGTCTTAGCCCATTTTTAACTGTCAAACAGGAGAATGCGGCGAAGACACACAGAGAATCTGCAAAAAGATGTCACGACCTCAGAAAAAGTAAAAGATATCCATGGTAATTGTGTATAACTGGGTTCAGGGAGGATGTGGGCTAAAAAATGTGAGAAAATGAGTGAACACAGGGAGGATATAGTGCTCGCATGTTGACAAGACAATAAACACACCAGAAACACTAGACATTAAAACTTGCTAAATTGCATATTCCCAAGATTGTCATGTTGTCATGTCCTGTTTTCCTAGTTGGGCCGGGCAATATATCAATATTATATCACAAATTGTCATATGAGCCTATATATCATCTTAGATTTTGGATATGGATATATGGTGATAGTCATAAGTGTTGTCTTTTCCTGGTTGTAAAGGCTGCGTTATAGTAAAGTGATGTATTTTTTTTTGTTCTTAAGACTGTTCTACTTGTTCTAATACTTGTCTTTACCCACTTCATCATATATTCACATTACAGATGATTATTTATGATTAATCTCTTTGTGTCCAAATTTATCAAAATACCATCAGTCATCCCTGTAGCAAGATATGATATTTAATACTGTTGCCCAGTCCTAGCATTTATGGAGTGCTTTTGAGGATATTGTATAATATCAGGACATATACAGTGTATTGCGTAGCAAAAAACACAAGCATCCATTACTAATGTTAACAACTGCTGTGTCCAAGATGTTACAAAGCCACCCGCTATTGTTACATTCGCTCACACATGGCCAATTAAAAAAAGTGATTAATACATGTAAATTGCTACAAATTGTTATAAAGGAGCTCCTTTAAACTTGTGTTTAAACAACACAGACATTAGGAACAACCCTAGCTCACAGGACATGTGTACACCTCAGTTTAACTAAAATCATTTGCAAGCTGCTAAAGAAAACATGTGTTAAGCGTTGGGCCATCGGAACTGTGTGTAACTATTGGAGGGAAGGAACATCTGAAACCTAAACCAAAATCTCCCCAAAAGGGTTCATCTGGGTTGAGATCTGAAGGTGTTTCACATCCTTCCCCTTTCACATCAAACCATTCAGTGACCACCTTGTATGGAAGCATCTGAATTCATTATGTCGCTACACTCTTTTTTTTTTTTCCAGGTGTATTTACTTTAATCTATCATCCGTGGGCGGTGAACTTTACCTCGATGGGTGCTTCTAGGTACGCAAAGTTCCTCAAAACATCATATATGCAACACCGGCGACAAACACTCTTTAAATGTCACACTGCGCGCCTCACGGAAGGACTTCCACTTGCTTTTTGCTACAGCACGCTGCGCTTGTGTCAGCACATTTCCAGTGCAAAGAGTTTCCTGTGCGTCTGTTTAATTTGCACCAGCGTTTGAATGACAACGCAATTTACAGCTTTCCAGTTCAAGAACTACAAAGTAAATATGAATAGAGGGATGATTTTTCTGTGCTTGCCGCCTCAAAGCAAAGATTTCTTTAAAAAAAAAAAAACAGCCGTTTGACAGCTAAGTGGTTTCCGAGGAGCCGTTTACTCGGATACTTAGCATTTGAGCGCGGCTGTGTTTGAGATGTGAGGAATGTTGCATCGTCACCAGCAGGAGAGGCTGGAGTGGGCCGGCTGAGAGCTGCGAGAACGGAACTACAATGGCTGAAGCAACAAGTTGAGCTACTGTCATCACACCCACCCCTCTTTTTACTCTGTTTCAGTCTGTCTCCCACATTGCCTGCACACTCACACAGCGTGACACACACACACACACACACACACTCACAATACCAGCCTCCCCTTGCCCAGAGAGAGCTGCGAGAGCTCGACTCAGCTCGGCTCTCACCTCTCACCACCATTCACAGCCCCGGTTTTTTAATAGTCTCACACCACGAGCCAGCCGCTGGAACATCAAGAAGAGGGGGACTCGACAAATACTGAATCGCATAAAAGCCATTCACACTGGCCGGCTGTGTCACACTCGCAGGCACATGATCACACACGAGGACTACTGTGGTGTGTGTTCCTCACCGCCTAACATATGTGGAACCTGCTGAGAAAGCCCAGTGACAGCTCAGTGAGGCCTGAGTGTGTGTGTGTGTGTGTGTGTGTGATGAAAGTTCTGCTTACCTGTTGGCCAAAGACTTCTCTTCCAGTTCATGTGGCTTGAAGAACCACTTCCCGATCCTCACGAACCCTTTATCCATCAAACATCTGCAGCAGCGAGGGGAAGAAGGAGGAGATGGAGAAGGAAACGCCAACAGAGGAGAGACAGAAAGTCAGTCATCACACCTTTTTATCAACATCTTGACCTATTTGTTACCTCATGTTGTCTTTTTTGAGAGTCCTTTAACAAAAAATGAAATGTAGTCAAAAATAACCAATATCCACAAACCAAATCCTGTTAAAAGCATGAAATTCAACACACATCGGCACATCTGGGAAGCTTTTGAATCACGATAGCTGAGTGCAACGGTCACACGGCAAAAAAAAAATCTGTGAAAATTCAGCTGCACTTCAGGCTGTATTCTATTGCAAGGCATTCAGACACAATGTGATTCAAAGTGCATTACAAAGACAAATAAGTGCAATAAAAAATAAGACACTGAAAACATCAAGAAACTGTTCAAACTGCATTTAAGAGACAATACGAAGAGAAAGCAAAAAATAAATGCTAAAAGAAAAATGAAAATAGAAGTCTATGATATACATGAAATGGCGATTTTAGAGGCCATATCTTTTGCTGGTGTTGTGTAGGATTATATTACACAGCTGCCTAAAGGCCTAACTTATGAAATGTTTATGGGCAGGAACTGTTTTATGTGGGGTTTTTTTATAATATGCAGCATAAGTTGTAGAAGTTCAGTCACTAGCACTGCAAACATTTGACTTATTGCAGCTGCAGCAGGGGCCGTCCCTCCGCTCCTGCAGACATGTGGAGTTTATGACAGGTGCACAGGAAAAGGAAAGGTAATCTTCTCGCTAATCTGCTTTCCCCTAAGTGGTGTGCCCTCTGTTACACACAGCTCTCCAAAAACCTTTTTTCTTTGATGGCATCAAAATCTGATCACATCAAACAGTTCGGCCATCATTGCTCCCTATTTGGCTATCCCACCATCTGTGCGCACGTCTTCGCCTCGTTTTTCGGCCTCCTTTCACAGACAAAACTCGGTGCTCTGGCGACTTTGACTCGTCTCTGTGAGCAGGTGCCAGTGAATTCCCTGCTGGACCCTCTGACCCGGGTCGAGGAATTACGAAATTATTTTATGGCCCGCTCTCAACGCAGCCAGGCTGAGCCTTCCAAAGCTTTCAGCCTCCAGCTCTACCATCTTTGGTGCATTCTTATTATAATGTTTGGTTTATCTGACCGAGGCTGCTTATTGAACATAAGAGCGCTCGATTTCTTGGAAACGAGAACTTTTACAAAAACATCAACGGACAAATTGTATTTAATGTGGATAAGCCATATTGCGGCCGATACGCAAACTGCTTAAAAAGGTCAGTAATGGCCCCGGTACGAGTTCAGTGAATTAGATCAGTGCGTCCTGAAGCACGGTCACTACATGGGAGCCCCATCAAAGATCATATTGTGAGCGGGTCAACAGTGGAGCAACAACTGTGAGTGGAAGCTGAAAAAAACCTGCAGGTCCTTCAGCAGTTACCAAATTGTTGATTGACTGATACAACCAACTTTTCTATTGTTATAACGCAATATTCTTCTACCACATCTCTGGCTCTTAAAGGCCACTTCTACTAGACGAGTTATTGGACAATATGACAATGAGTGTACTCTCTATATAAAGTGATTTCCTTTTTCTTTTTTTAGCCACATAGGGTATCAACAAAAGCTGCAAACACAAACATTTACATATTACCAACTGTACAACGTTTGTTTTGGCACACATGTTAGCATGTTAGCCCGTTTGTTAGCCGAGTTTCCTCTCCTTTTAGATTTGTGCTGGTTTCTACTGACTAAGGCTTTGAGGATGCACAGTCTGGTCACCTCGAGACCCAACCACAGAACTCCTCGTCTCTGTGCTGTTATTCCAGTTTTATTCTGAAAATGTTTTTTTGTTAATAATTACCCATTTGACAGAGCTCTCCTAGCCTACAAGCCTTAACTGACTCTAGACCTTGGACTTGATAAACATCCTGTACTTCTTAACATTTGTCTTTTATACGTGTTTTGTTTTGTTTTTTTTTACTTCTGTGCTTGTTTTATGTAAATACTCGTAACTGCTTTATTTGTAACTGTTTGTTGGAGGCTTGATTAATTCAAATTTCAATCGTTTAAAAATGACAACAATAATAACAGTCTGCGACAGAGGTCAGTTTCATCTGTTCGATATGAAAGAGAGAGTGGAAGTGATCCCCCCATGTTGAAATAGTAAGCTATAAAAGGAGTTAGCTTCAAGGTAATAGGAAGGTTAATTCAGCCTGCCCCCTATGATGATCACTGATGCTTAACTTAATAGAGAGCAAATATGTGCTGCTTCATTTAACAGATGGCTCTGACTCAGAAAGGAGAGCTTTGGGTACTTGAGCAAGTGATTCAGCGCTCAGATTATAATTTCATTAAGGTGAAGCTGCTGCAAGAAATCCGAAGCCATCTATCGACTCGACGCGAAGTTTGTTGTTTGTTTAGGGAATTTGGGGATTTAAAAAAAAAAAAATCCATTCTTGGTCAATTAAGGGCCTGTGTATACATTCAGAGTGCATATTCCAAGTACTGATGGTACTGATAAAGCTTTAAAGCCTCTTGGAGAAAGTGCTAAACAAATGTAATCTGTTATTGTTATTATTGGTGCGTTCGGGAGAATTTATAGATCAACTCTAATCATTTATCACAGCTCACTCTCTACACACAATATTTAGGCTCTCTAAATCAAACATGCATCAAAAGTACACAATATATTTTCAGGTATTGTGATTTTATTAAATAAAAAAAATTTAAAAAGTGCACCGATACCAATATATCTGTGCTATATCTGCCAACAATGCATATCGGTCAGGCTCTGATAAAAATTTAATTTTAAATATTTACTTTATTTGAAAATGACTGAAGTAGCGCAAATCACGCAAAAGGCACAAAAGTTATTCATGTCACTAAATATGCGTAACAATAACTAAGAAAATCAAGTAACTATGTGTGTATGATTCTACTGGAGGAACAAACGAAGTAGTAGGTTGTGATGATAGTTTTACCTTTCCAGCAGGTTGTGTATGGCCTTGAACAGGAGGGTCCTGCACTCGTAGGACAGCCCGCACTCCCACAGCCCCTCCTCCGCCACTGAAAGAGAGGGAAAATAATCGTAAAATGATGCATCACAGCTTTTTATTACCTCTCAGCGATAAAAAAATAAAGAAAAAAGACATAGCGATGATATTTTCAGTGACAGCGAAACATCTGCACACACCAGCTTGGGGATAATAAACAACACATTTAACTACATGTGTTCATGGCTCGCTCTGTCAAAACATGCTGCATGTGCTGATGAGAAAACCTGTACATCATATCGGAAATTACGCAGGAGATCTGTTTACATGCGTGCGTGTGTGTGTGTGTGTGTGTGTGTGTGTGTGTGTGTGCAGAGGGTGCTTGGCTGTACAGCTGTCAGGTTGGCTGCGGCGACAGCCCAGTCAAACCCCATGCAGTTGTCAGCCTCAGTTAGGCGGAGAGTGAGAGTGAGAGTGAGAGTGCGGCTGTATCTGCGCAGGCGGACACACACATGCTTGCGTGCTCAGGTTCGTACATGCACACGGAGCACAAAAAAACTCAACCCGTTTTTTTTTTTTTTCTTCTTCTTCCTGTGAAATTCGAGCGGCCGAGGACAAACGTGGTCAAATCGGCTGCACTCCGCCTCTGACATGTCAGCGGCAGCTTCACATGTGTCAAATGTGATTTCTTTAACCCCCTGCGACCCTGCACCGGCAACAACCCCCACTACTGGTCCTCCCAAAATAAGAACACACACACACACACACACACACAGGGGCCAGTTAACAGTGTTTCTCTTTGTTCTTTGCCATATACCTGCAGGGCTCCTGGAAGAACTGGAGGCTTGTGGGTGGGTGTTGTGTTTGCTTATAGGGTGGTGGCAAACAAACCAAGCATCACAGAAATACACAAGAAAAAAGGAATGAGAGACAGAGGCAGATCGCCTGGGGGATGGGTGGCATAAACCCCAGTGGAGGTTTTCTCTTTCCTCCTCTCGCTCCTCGTCCTTTCTCCTCCCTGATTTCCTTCTTTTCTCTTTCTCTCTGTTGCTTTGTTGATATTTCCCTCCTCATTTTTTTCCCCTCCTCTTCTTCTTCTTCTTCTTCATACCACAGTGAATGAAATTTCCTTACTCGCCAGAATTACCCTGTAACCATGGAAACGCTGGCGGTGAGAACATGGCGCCCTGGCATTCAATTTCAACACAGGTCCCTCCCGCCCCTCACCCTCCTCCTTCTCCTCCTTCCTCTGTTCTATTGCTTCCAACACCCCTCCACCTCCACCACCACCACCATCACCTCCACCGCTGCCACCTCCTCCTCCTCCCCCTTCCCTCATTTACTCCTGCTTCAGGGCTCAGACAGGAAGCTCGCTCTAGCCAGCTCCTCTACAGAGGAGGGAGATAGAGCGAGCACCACGAGCAGAATGCCAAGTCTCCGGCAAATCCAGCTCATTAGCTCTCACTGTCTCTACATCTCCCCCTCTCTCGCTCTCTCCCGTGCTCTAACTTCTTACTGCGTTCCCCACCCAGTCCTCCACGACCCATCTTCATTTACTCCAGTCATGACCAGCTCCACCGAAGGCTCTTGACCCCCATTAGTCCAAAACTGTGAATCCCCCATCCTCCCGACATTCCCACCCAAAGAGTGGACAGCACACGCCCCAGAGACAGTGTGTTCGCCTAATTCATGCATCGGCTTTTGTAGCCACTAATAGAGCACATGTTCAGCGAACTCCAAACTGTGGTAGCAACTAGAGGCTGCTGCAGTTGAACAATTGAATGTCAAATTGATGACATTTTTATGCAAACAAATCTTTCTTTAAAAAAGCAATACACCTAGATTATTAGATTTGTGAACGAATAATTCAAAATACGCATGCAATATTTGTTAAATGTAAGAATAGCCAAGTGCTACAGTAGACAAAGCACCCTGCATGCTGTACTGCCCTAACATGACCAGTATCAACAATGTTGGCTAGCATAAGCAACCTTAACGTTCACTAGCTAGCATCAGCGACATAAGCTAGCTGGTATTATCAGTGTTAAGGCTAATGGCTATGCAGCAAGCATACTGTACTGCCCTTAATGTGGGCTAGCCAGCATTAGCAACGTTAGCTCGCACTGGCACCATTAGCTATTGCAGAAACTTGGACCATGTGAGGGGGCAGATGCTTCCAGCAACGGCAATGTTGTGATATGAATGTAAAGGATGGGGGAGATGGAAGGACGCGCTTGGTTGCTGAATAAAAAAATTGCAAAAACCTTTAATAAATAAGTTGTCAACTATAAGTCAATTGACAACTATTTGCGTAACTATTTATTTTTCAATTCAGAATTTCAGTATTTTTTTCAGTAATTCTTTAGGGGAAAAAAAGTAAAAAATCTCTGATTCCAGCATGTTTCTACACTAATGTCTGACAGCATATTGAATATCTTTTGTTTGTGGACAAAACAAGACATTTCAGGACGTCATCTCTGGCTTTGGGAAACAATGATCGACATTTTTCACCATTTTCAAAAATGTTTATGGACCAAACAATTAATGGATTAGTAGAGAAATAATTAAAAGATTAATAGACAAGAACAATAATCATTAGACGCCTGGGAAACATGCGACCCACATTAGACGCTCCTGTTTATATTGCAGCTGTCAACGAGCCAGCTCACTGCACCATATCAACACATGGTGTAACAAATCACTCGTACAAGCATGCAAGGTCAGGCATCCACACAAGCATGCACACACCACCCCACACAAGCATTATAAATATAGAAAATGGAGTGTGAAATAAACAATGATCTGATACATTAAAGCAGCGGTGTCCCGTAGGGGCATGTGTGACGTGCACACTCAGGGTAAATGACATGAAACTCTCATTTCCCCAACAGTCAGTCAGTGAGCAGCATGTTTCGAGTTTTTACTGCCTGTTAATCAGAGGAGGGACACAAATGGCCCAAGGGAGAAGTGCACTGTAGACACTAAATGCACAGCTAAGTGCAATAGGGCTTTAAAGCATCACGATCCGTCATCTATCACAGCCTGAGATACAGGGAAGTGCATCGTGCATGAAAGATCTTAAAGGAGCTGGATGTAATCAGCCTCGATTGGATTAAACTGAAAGCTCATCTTTTTTTCACTGATTCTTTTCTGATAATTGGCCAGATTTTTATTTTTTTTTTAAAGGCAGCAGATCCTTTAAAAAAATTATCCCCCACAGAGCAAAGATTCATGTTTGTTTCCAAGAATAGAAATGAAAGAAAAAAAGGGAGAAGGCACAATTGGGCTGAGTGACTATGCACCAGACTCGTGGTAGCAGTTAAGCTACGGCTGCAACTAGCGATTATTTTCACCGTTGATTAATCTGTCAACTGTTGTTTCATCTATAAAATGACAGAAAGAGGTGAAAAATCAGTGATCAGTGTTTCCTGAAGTCCCAGATGACATCCACGTGTGACTTATCTTGTTCACAACCCAAAGATATGTGAAAATATTCACATGTAAGAAGCTGGAATTCTGACTTTTTGTCTCTACAGATGCAATATGTAAGAATTAATAGGTAGCTCCTTATCGTTGCTAACTTAAGCTAGTTAGCTCTGTTAATCATTAATCTAGTGGTCTGGACTTGGAGCACCAGGGGAGTTTTAGAGTTTACACTGTTAGCACTGGAGCATTAGACCAAGATGAACTTGGGCTAGCTGTTAGCATGCTAACAACAGTATGTATCTCTGCACTTCAATACGTAGAAGTCTTTGAAATGATGTCAAAACTTTGATTTCTTCACTTGCTGTTGATAATTTTAGCTAATTTTGCAATGTTTTGAACTAAAATTCTCACACATTGCCCCTTTAAAAGATGACTCCACCCCACTATTCAATAACCAATAATAGCTGCCCATTAATGTTGACAACTAAACGATGAATTGTTTCAGCACCGAGCTAAGCAGCGGTTTTGCTTGTATTACTGTGTTTTGAAATCAAATTGTCACCAGAGCAAACACTGATGTATATACGGACTCTTTAGTGAGCTAATTAAGCAGTAAAATGTGCAATATTTTTGTGATTTGACATTTTTATTGTGAACACCAAATGGGGAACAATCCTGAAATAAAATGCCACGTAAAAAATGTCTGAGAACGATTTGGCAATAATAAGCATATTGTAGTTGTATTCCAAGCACTCAGTGTGTGTGTGTGTGTGTGTGTGTGTGTGTGTGTGTGTGTGTGTGTGTGTGTGTGTGTGTGTGCACATGCGAGCTCTGGGCCCGAATCTGCGTACAGTGAGGTAACGTCCTCACGAATGCATGTTTAAATCATCCGACCTTCCTCTTCCCCCCGCCCACGTGCCACGATGCTCTTAACTGCCGCGCCGCCCCAAACACAAACAAGCAGTGATGGAACTGGGTCGCCACTACCACTCTCTATATCTCCACCTCTCTTTCTCTCCATCTCCTCCTCTCTATCCGACCCCATCCTCTCTCCTTTTCCCCCCAGTGTGTTCAACCCTCTCTCATCTTTACATCTCCCCCTTCTCTTTTCCACCTGGCTGTGTTGGTGTCGCGCCACTAGAGGGAGTGGACCTCTCGCCACTACAACACTGCGCTAACACACCACAAAGATGGTATTGATCTGAGGGGGGGCGAGGGAGTCATGGTGGGGGTGTGACAACGCTCTGTCTCGCACACGATGACCCCTCTCCACACGCTTCCTTCCTCCCCTCTCTCTCTCTCTCATTCACTCATTTGTCTCGGATCAATAGCAGCAGCAGCGTTGGCGTCCAGTGGTGTCTCTGCAGCGTGCAGGCTATGTGCTCTCACGGGGCAATGTGTGTGTGTGTGTGTGTGTGTGTGTATTGGACATTGTGTGTAAACCCACTGCCACTTTACTAATTAGCTGCCCTGCTGCATGTCTGAGCAGAGGTTGGTCTCTGGTTTCTGTGTGTGTGCGTGCGTTTGTGTGCGTGTGTGTGGGTGTGTGTGTGTGTGTGTGTGTGTGTGGGTATGTGGTGCTTGTGGTGCTCGTGCATGGCAATATGCCGTTGTGCGTTTTAACTAATAAGAGAGAGAGAGAGAAAGATTATAAGGCTGCGCAGATGGACCGAAAGGGAAAAAGAGACACACAGGGAAAGAGGGATGATGATAATGATGATGATTTTAATACGCCCGTGCTAACCAATGAGTCAACTAAGTCTTAATAACAGATGACACGGGACTGGTGGAGCAAATGCATGTACTGAGGATAGAGCGACTGTCGCCGATATTCAGAGTTTTTCCGATCAACAGTATCAGTTTCAGATTTGCTGATAAAAATCAATCGGTTTGAAAATGTGCCACTTCGGCTCTGATTCAGCCTGCTCTCGCCCACAACACTATCTGTTTGGTTACATGTCACAACTGATAGCCTAGCAACACTGGTTAATCTGAATCTGCAGAGTAACAAGTAAAGTTATCAAATACATGTAGCAGAGAGGTATAAAGTGGCAGAAAATGGAAATTCTCAAGCATCTCAGAATTGTGCTTAAGTGGATACCTGAGTAAATTGTTTTCATTATTATTCAAAGTTTCGATACACAGATTTTCATCTTTGCTGCAAAGGCCTTGTTGGGAGCCATCTTAATGTCTCCCACTGTGCTGTCAAAAAACCCGGAACTCTATTTTCAGCATTTTACTCAATTTAAAAGCCCCTACAGGTAACACTTGAACGTGAACCCCCGACACACCACACACAACCAGGCTGATAATGTTACGTAAAGAGGCCGCGAGAGAAACTTGTTACACGTCTGCAAAATTGGGTTAGTGTCCTGTGGTGACACTTCCTTACAGGCAAACTGACACAAGTGTAAGTGGTTTCTCAACACACTGAGGGGCTGGGTGAAGTTTAAAGATGTCACCAGAGAAAATTTAAAAGGGCCATGAAAGCTGACAAAACGGAGAACAGGACCGGGCAGCGTAAAGTCATTGTCAAGACAGGATGGATTCATTCTGCTATCAAACTCTGCCGGACTTTGATTGGTACATGCAGACCGTCTTTTGTCCCGTTTTGCAAGCAGCAATTTACTCTTTCCACTGTTATTAATTAGCTATTCTGATTTTTCGGCTGCATCTCTTAAATCAGCTGAATACTCTGCATGTACAGTAATGGCAGGTATATGTGGGACATGAGCGAAACAGCCACTGTGAGACCACTGTGCAGGGACATGTAAGAAGCCCGGAGGGGATTACTTATAGCCTTTTTTCCCATACCGTAATAGCGGTTCACTGTCTTTGTGCTGGCTGTTAATATGGCAGTAACATGCTGTATTACCCGGGCACTGAGCCACAGTTAATGCAGCTCGGTCAGCTGCACTACACAGCCCTCAATATAACACAGAAAGTGGATATAACAAAAAAATATTATGTAGGTAAAGAACAGAAACAAAAACAAAGCCATGGGCCGTCAGAAAGATATCTTTCTAGTCCTGTCATTCTGTCTATTAGATCTAATATTTTGCAACCCACCACCTCAAATGTGCAATCATTTTTTCAATTTCTCACTCTCCCAGCATCAGCATCTACCGACCAGTCAGACTCCGAAATCCAGCAGTCTGCTTTTAATGAAAAGGCTTCATGTCGATGGAGTCTAATCATCAGTCTTTCTCTGACACTATCTTAGCTGACATTGTTCATATCTCTCCTTATCTGCTCCTAAAATCACATTAGATTACCATCAAGTATTAATGAGGCTTAAGACACATATTTCCATTGTGCTCCACTAAGCTGTGTTGCGAACAGATGATTTTTCAGGGACCGGGTACCAGGATCGTTACCAATACCAGTATCAGAAATGCCTCAGATACCACCCAAAAAAATGCTGGAATCGATCACAATATTGATCACATCATTTATTTATTAGAAACAGGACCCTGCTACTTCCCAGCAGTATTCTGTACACCTGTGTGCACCTCGACAGATTTTTTCACTGAACAGGTCGGCAAGCAGCTTGTGCAACTTCAAGCACATCTATAACAAAATATCCAGACAGGGTCAGTCTAAGACATGAGTTAGAAGGTCTAAGAAGTTCATCATTGAGTCCAAGTGGACTTTTTTTCCAAACATGAAAAATATCCTTATTCCTTAAATATCATTTTCACAATAACGGGATCGAAAGACATAACAAAAACATTAAAACACACAAATATATATAGAAAATCCTGGATCTGCTACTTTAAAAAAATGGGGTCTCTTGGCTGAGAACCGTCCTCCATCCAAGTTTCATGGAAATCTGTTCAGTAGTTTCTGTGTAATCCTGCTCACAAACCAACCGACCAAGCAACCAACACGTGGACACGGGTGAAAACATGCCGTCCTTGGCGGTCGCAATAACAATAATAATATGCATTTTTTACGCACTGGGATCAGATCAGTTCTCAAAGCTCAGTTATCAGAATTAGCATTGGTACAGAGATCATGGCGTAGTACATCTCTTCCTGTCATACAGCTGTCCCATTTGTTTAACTGACCATTTCTCTTTCGCATCAATTTGAAACAGAGTGACTGTCTTGTGTAACAGCAGTGAGTTCTCAGCTTGGTAACAGTAACTAGCTCTATTCTTGAGCCCACTCTTTCTGGGTGTAGCTCGAGAAAATCAGCCAAATCAGCTGCTGTAGAAATATTACATGTGAACCAGTTTGTTTCTATGCAAACGGTTGAGAGCCAAAGCTCTGCGGACCTCAGTGGTGGTTTTTTTTTACTCTTGTTTTTTTCTTTCTGTTTTCAGTCACATGAGCATCGAGCTGGCTGATGGGAAGGATCAGGCGAGGTCAATTAGGCATCAAGTGGCATCTGACACTGGTAGCACAAGGACACGGCATCTGACTGCGCCCTTTATCCAGTGGTATTTAAATAATGAGCATTTGTACACAGTGTTTAAATCATGCATACTGATGTGCATGCTTAAAATCCTCAGGTCAACCGTGTCCGCATTCAGTCTCCGCTGCCACACTGCTCGACACATGCAGATGTAAATAGGGTCTCTCTGCTATCAGCCTGGTGCCAGACTAAAATTATGCCAATTAATGATACCGCAAACCACTAATAAATTCACATCTACAAGTGTCATACGTACCATAGTGACAATTCTACATGTCACATCACATTCACATTACATGTTTATGACCTGACTTTAACATCAGGAGGTTGAGTTACAGATACACAAGGAGGAAGACAACCCAGTGATCGCAGTTGGAGTCCACTGGGGGCCGGGACAACGTCCAGTTGTGTTTATAACAGTAAACAGATATTTCTGATGGGACGGCGCGTTTGTGTCGACCAAACAGGTATTTTAATTGTAGCTTATATGACGAAGTTTCAGGAGCAGGACTACACCTCAACAGCGCCAACTTCCGATAATCCTATAAATAACCACCTGACCCTCTCCTCATCTTCGCTCTCGTATTCTGCTCCCCTCCCCCCCACCCAATTTCTCTCTCCCTGTTTCTTCTTTTCGTTCCTCTCCTTCGTAGGACCATGAGGGGGTCCGTCGCTGCCCGAGTGCGGCGGCGGATTCTCTACAGAGCTTCCCCAAAACGCACTTGAAGAGCTCGAAGAACCAAGATCTTCAACGTTTTGTTTCTCTTTCCTTCATAATAAATCGTTTAAACATATCTTGTTGAAGGTGTGGTCCTTGCTAGTGAAACCAGAATATGATGATTTCCAAACATAAAACTAACCAGACCATAAAAACAGCGTTGTTAAAACAAAAAAGCGATTGAATTAAACCTAAAGAAAGCTGAAGAAAAAGTTGCACCATAAAGAAAAAGAAAGAAATCTTTAAGACAACACACATTCAGCCACAGTCCATTCATCCCGCTGCTGTCTGGCAAAAGATACAGAAGTATCCTCCGTCGTACCACCAGACTACGGAGCAGATTCTTTCCTCAGGGTGTGAGACTCCTCAATTCATCCTCCAGAGTCCCTTGTAAAAAAACAGTTTGTTCTTTTTTATTTCTGTCATGTAGAAGCATTATGGGACTCAATTTCATTTCATAACCCTGGTGGTATAAAATGACAATAAATTAACATTTACCTTTACTTTCACCTAAACATATCTGTGGTTCTCAGAAAACGTACTTTGCCAACATTTATGCTGGCGATTGGTTCGCATTGTCCATGCACTGTGATTCTCTCTTAAAAGATTACGTTTAAAAACAGAAAAGTCTGAAATAGCCTGAAATCAAAACCCAGCGTTCAACATCGTGATCGCCTGTTACAACATCAGCCAGTCCTCATCAGTAGAAAACGACCATACAAGTCGTCTGTGCAAGCAGCTTAGCGCAACCCACGATTTATGTTTTTTGTTAGGTGGCAACCCAACACTGTTTCAAATGCAACTACTCCATGCTGGCAGTAGTAGGCAGTAAGGCAGCAAAGGAGGACGTAAGGTGAAGTAGTACAAAGAGCAACAATGTCCGCAGAGTATGGAGGTTGGGGTGGACAGGTGGGTTAAACAAGCACAGGAGTTTCTTGAGGTAGACCAATGTTTGACTCCTGTGTGAAACCAAAAGTCAACGCTAACCAAAGTGATATGTTTTTTTTAAAACCCAAGCCACAATATTTTTTTCTAAAGTAAGTCGTTTTGTTGCTTAAGCCAAGCTAATCTGTAACTGTACTTTGATACTATGACAAAGGTCTAGTACATCTGTCTCTTTCTATGTTGACCTATTCAGTCATTTATGTATAAAAGATGTTTTGGAAAAAAATTTGAGATCAGGCTGTACACACCTGATTTGATGGCTGAGCATGGGCATGCTTCAAAAGCAGATTTTATAAACCACACCGTAGCATGAGGAGCTCAGAGATTCCTGCCCCTACTCGTTTCTACCTGCTCGTCAGATCATTTAACAGCAAACACATGGCATCCTCCTCTCCTGCCCATGTAGCAGCCACCATCTCCAGTCTCACGCTCTATCGACAGCATTTCCTAAACTGAACATACAACCCCGCCATGCCTCCAAACACACCACCGCCACCGACAGGAAACTCTGTGGGATTTTGAATTGAACAGATTACAAGTTTTTTTGTTTTACGACCTTTAAACTACAAGCTCAATGACCCACATTTCAGCCCCGCTACATTTATAACTTCCGCTTAAAGTCTCGAATGTTGGCAGTCTGCTTATCAAATCCAGTTAGCTCGCCTTCAGGTGCAAAAAGGGCTGGCATCCAAATGTGAACTTTTTTCATTACACATTCGTGGATATGCATATGTGTTAACAAACAAGTTCAATGCTCACATGGCAGGCACTGAGACCCAGAAAGCCCAGAAAGATGGACGGAACGAGGGGCAGCGGTGACAGCGAGCATGAGGAGAAGGAGAAGGAGAAGGAGGAGGAGGAGGAGGAGGAGTAGGAGTAGGAGGAGGCTCGGAGAGAGTGAAGGGATGAGGGGAAAGTCTGGAATCAATTAGGTGACTGAGCTGCAGTTGCTTGCATAGTTGTGGGAGTGAGTCAGGCAGGGAGGCAAGAGAAGGGACCAGGGTGTGAGTGTTGTGCCACGGGTGTATGCTTTCGTATAAACACGAGAACACAAAAGCAACTCCGGTCGAAGCCTGTGCGTTGAGTATTTGGTAGCATATCTAATTGTCCGTGTGAGTATTCTCTAAATGTTTCTTGGTCGTCTCTTTCCCTCGTCTGATTGCGCCACTTGGAGCGGAGGAGTCAAGTTGCAGCCAGAAAAAAAAGCCCCACCTCTCCTGAGCCGGGGTCAAAGTGGAGGGTAAGAACGGGTGGCTGGCACCGACCCAGGCCGTGTCAACACAGCAGCTCTCAGTGCTCCCTCACACACACACACACACACATACACACACACACACGACTTCCTCTTGTTACTCCTCTGCACACCAAATTCACTTTGTTTTCTACCGCCGGCTCTGACGCTAGGGGGATCTGACGTGAGGAATCGAGCACAAACAGGAACTTTGTGAGCACATGTTGCAGCTTACAATCTCGCTGGGCGTGCAGCTGAGGTTTGCAGGGACCAAATCTCAATGTGCAGACGTAACAACATACGCAGAGTACATCATGAGCCGCACAGACTGCGGTTTGTTCACATGCTATTGTTGCTCCACAGCATGCCACGCTGCCGTCGACGATGACCTGGTGTGAATACTATAGGAGCCTGAAGCACCTCTGCTGCCGGCGTCATGCATAAGGCATACTGATGTGGAGAGGGGGAGAGGACGCAGAGGAGTAAATAAGAGGTGCGGGTGTTGTTATGTGTGTCTGCTGGTGTTACGTAGCGAGATTAACAGGATAAAGGAGCAGAGAGATGGAGGTCTTTGTCACAGACAAAGCTGCACGTTTTACACACTCACAAAGAGGGGGGGGTCTTCATGGGCATGCAGGAGATAAATAATTGAAAACAACAAAGAAGAATCACTAAACGGACAATGCCGCAGCACCATGTTAATGCCAGGAAACACCAGCTGCTTACAGCTCCCTTTTTTTTTTTTTTTTCTCACCACGGAGCCGACGAGACAGGCCGCACAGATCACTGCGTTCACATTCAATTTGTGGTGTTACATTTTTTAAAGACCGGAAAACTTTTTTCTTCTGTGTGTTTCCACACTCGTCAGCTTGATGGGAGTTTTCCCATTTATTTTTAATTTGCCGAGCAGAAATAACACATAAGCTCCTTTTCATTTATTTAGCATCTCACCAGTCAGCCCCGCTGCTGATTCGGAGTGATACTGCGTGTAATTCCAGGGCCCCGTCATTACTGTAACAGCATGTTGACAGAGCAATTTATAATTTACAGGATATTTACTGTATTAATATAGAGCCAACAGTGTAATTAGAGGGACTGGAGAGGATCTAGCTGGGGCTATTATGCCGACATTACCAACAGAATGAGATCAGTCTCTAATATTACCCGCTGTAAAACGGGCGCGTTTGTGTGTGTGTGAATGTGCGTACGGGTGTACAGTTGGGAAGTGTAAAGAGAGGGAAGGGGGGTGTGAAAGAGAGGTTAATAGAGGAGAGATACAGAGTCAGATTGCTGAAAAGCCCTGAGAGTCAAGGTATGGGGAAAAAAAAAAAGAAAAAAGAATGGAGCTCTGCGTGAGGCTGAAAGTGAAAAAGCAGTGTGTTTGTTGGTGGTGTGCGCGCCAACGCCCGACAATCAAAAAACGTGACAGGAGGAAGCCAACGGAATAATCCCACACCCTTACATAAGTTGACAGTCACTCATTCAACCCAGTGCACACACACACACACACACACACACACACAAAGCAATGCAACACACACACACAAAGCAACGCCACACACAACACTTTTGATGTTCTGGGCTGCTGTGGATGGATGGAGGGATGCTAAGTGCTGAGTGCCAAGTGTTTTCCCATAAGTCACTGGGAGATGAATAAATGAATGGGACGTGGCGTGTGAACTGTTTTGCACACATTGTCGCGAAAACACATCTCACGTCTCCGCGGCGTGCCCCTCTTAGCGCGGAAGTAACTGTCAAAATAAATTCTATAAAGGCAGAGGGAAACTCTAATTGCATTAATATTGATCGAGCTTATTTCCCCCCCCCCCCAAAAAAATGTCGGCGTGTTCCTTTATATTCTAAAATTGGCTTCGGCCCTGTGACCTCACATTTGAGCGGTTAACATTAAACTGGGTCTCTCTGTAATGTGTTTGTTTTTAGATGATCTCCTCTGCACAAACAGCAGGTTTTGCCAAGTGCCTGAACCTCTATTATTACAGGTCTATTTGCTGGAGATAATTATCAGTCAAGGGTTTTATTATAATACTGTGTGTCCACTGCACGTTTTGAGTGTTGTGTCTCAAGCTGTGGCACGAAACCATCACCTTCTCTGGTGTTTCCTCTCTGAATTGATCCAGCTCGTCTGAATTCACAGGAAGTAACAGCAACTGTTTGTTTTTCTGCTCGCGGAGCCCGAATGTGTCGAGGATGACTTGCATTAACGGTTTGTCTCTAATGTAAGCAGATGTTTTCCTGAGCAGCCGCGACGGTGGTCCGGTGTGACGGACGATGTTATCCAACGCCTTGGGTCCATCTACACCAGGATTTTAAATGGGGTTGAAAGAGAGGATCACTGGGATACTCGTCGACTCACCCTCCTCTTTACATTTGCAATAAGTGTGTTTCAATTATGAATCATTTCAATTTAAGCTCGGGCTGCACAACAGCTGAAAAAAATTAGATTGCTGTTGGCTGATTATTGTTGGTTTTCTGTTATGTATATTGCAAAACTAGGAAATTTTACCAGATGACTTGAATAGCTGTAGTCTGTAGTGGAGTCTAATTTATCAGACAACCAGAACAGGGCCTGCTTCGTTTGATAAAGTGATCAAGAGTGATCGTTATCTGAACTCCAGCGTGTCGGGAGCCCTTATTCGGACAAATTATGTGAGATCAGAATTCTCTTGACGATTAGTCATGAAAAATAGGAACTGTGCAAAAAAGTTGGAGAGTTAGTTTCCTACTTGACAGTGCATGTCAAAGGATCCACTGTACAGCCCTAATTTAGGCAATAAAAAGTGGGGAAAGGTCAAAACGCTACAAACACGGACAAAAAAAGATATCATCGCATATCTAATCACAGTCACTATAAATAATTTAAATTGCTGTATTTCTTCTCAGCAGAAGAAATACAGCTCACCCTGTAGACAATAGCAGACTTGAAATAGTCAGTGAGGTTCTACATTTGCGCCATAAATCACAATTTCGCATTACAGCAACATTAATTAGTCATTAGCATTTTGGGCCATTTGCCGCCACCCACCCAACACCACTGTCGTCAATACAAATCCAAGGTCTGTAACTGTTTGTCACACGTAATGTAGGCGCTAACTACCAAACAAAAATGTCCTGAAAGCTTGTAAACATATAGCTAATGCTGTGATCCTCCCCTCTCACTGAAGTTACACAATGCAGAAACAAGTGATGGGGGGGCAGAGTGGCTGAGACAGAGACACCGTTCTCCCTATGAAGCTGTTATTTTAAGGTAAGATGGTTACCCAAGATGGTTCTTGAGTAGCACATGCTCCTCCTCTGCAACGATGCTCGCTTTAAATCACACGATTTGCCTAAAAACTGGATTGTGGACGCCTCCAAGGTCCATCACAATCTAGAGTCAACAGCTTGCTGACATGGAAAAGTCTGCGTGTTGATAAAAACAAAACGCGCAATAACGTAACGGAAACGGCTGACATGATCAAACAACAATGATGTAAATGAAGCACGGTCACCGGGGAGAAGGAAAAACATCTGTGAGGACCACATCCTTCACAGAATGACCATATCTTCATCACATTTTCCACTGTTTGTTGTTCACTCTCCTGTCATTTAATTTTTTGCTCTGATTCAGGAAGTTCATTTTGAAAATTGTTCTAAGTTTGAATGGAAACTTGGCCTATGAGAGAATAAACGACCAGGCAACCTATTAACCAAAAGACAGATGAGTCATAAGGCAACTCTCAGGCAACAACATCCTTCTTCCTTTAGATGCTGGCTGAAGATAAGAGTCGAAGAAAAGAAAGCGCTCCAGCCCGTGACTCTAATTAAAACCTAAGAAAAATATTAAACACAATCAAGAGGAAACAGACCTGAAACCTCTCAAAAAAAAAAAATCCCACACCTCCTCCTCTTTTTCTGCCCACGTTCACCTCAAATGAAGTCCTCCTTCTCACCAACCATGACATCGACTAGACACTGAACTCTGCCGCGTTCAGTCCGTATCATTAAAGAGCGGTGGACTCACTTCGGGCTCACATTATGCTCACAATACTGCACTCAAGTCACAGCACAGCAGCGCATCGCGGGGGATGTTCACCGACTGACAAACGATCAAAATCAATCCGCCCCGTGGTTCCTGAGGTTTGTGAAGTGTGTGACTGGAGAGAGAGGTCGCGACTAAAGTTGCTCCGGTTTGTTGTCTGTAACGGCATCTGTAGTGCCTAAGAAGTCTGTCCAGGACCTTGGTGTTTTCGAGTGTTGTTCAGGCAGAGTGGAGTGATGCCTCCTTTGACGCCCATTCATTCAGCGTCTAACTGCTGCTGTCAAAATAATGTGTCAAGCGTCAGGCAGGTAGCAGCGCACGAGCCGAGTGTGCGAGGGGGGTGAAAAGAAAAGAGTCCACGCTGTTGATTTTAACCTGAGGATTTGAAATATGTAAATATTTTGAATGATGTAAAGTTAAAAAAATCACGTAGGAGAGACTACACGGAGAGAGAGGGCATCAAATATTAATGAGGATTCGAACCGACACACATTAAAGTGAAACAGATTCAAATATAAGCGCATGATATCATTAATCACTTTAGCGGTTGCCAGAGCGGTGGAGCTGGCGGTGTAAAAGGGCCCGTTTCTGTGGTGTTGACCCTCATGTTAAGCCGCAGACACTTGAGCACCTCATTAGAAGTGAATGGGCCTCGAGGTGGGAGGCCGGGCAGCTATTGAGAGTCTTAGCGGGACCCCACAGGGCTTCCTAACTGCCACTAGAGGGGAGAGGAGAAGAGACAGAGAGAGAGAGAGAGAGAGAGAGAGAGAGAGAGAGAGAAAGACTGGCAGCCAAGCTCTCTCTCTCTCTCTCTCTCTCTCTCTCTCTCTCTCTCTCTCTCTCTCACGCTCAAGGATGAGCGGGAGATGGAGAGCTCTCCTCTCTCCGAGGCAGGCCAAGCCGCGGTTCATTCATGACAGCGTCAGCGTCGGTCTCCGGTCTGGTCCTCAGAGCGCTTGCAGGATTGAACAGCGAGTAGTATCTCAAAAACATCCAACTACCTACCAGTGTATGTAAGGGCTGCACGACTGATCTAAATATGACTTCAGTCACAGTACGACCAAGCGCAGTCCCTTGGATATCACAGAAGATAAAAATTACACATCAGATAAGATGGAATTGATTGTTGATTCGGTTTCGTCCGTGTTTTCGCGCTCCCCTAACCGCACTCGGGTCTGTATATATCATTTTGTACAGATTAGGATTTCGGTTTGTTGCATTGCTGCTGAAAATGTCCTGAATGGAAAAAAACAAACAAACCCAAAAGTACAGTTTCCACTGTGTTGGCTGGGAATCTCAGAAAACGTTAATTTCTACTTTTGGCTTCAAAAGGGTCTCATTATGCGAGCTTTTGTGACAAAATTCTCAGGCCTGTTATTTGAGCGAGAAATGTGGTTAGAGAAGATTAAGGATGGACGGAGACTGGTGATGAAAGAACAGACCATCGTTTAAAAAAAGGATGCGGGAAAAATCATCTCAGCGCTCCGGGAGCAGTGATTTCAACTTCAACTGGCTACTGGAAAAGCAAACAAACACTAACTAAATCTTTTAAAAGTAAAGTCTTCTGTCCTGTGTTTACGCTGGTATATACTGCGTCCGCATGTGCAGACGCCCAGAATTAAAAATTACATTTTTATGATTGCTAATTGTTTAAACAAACAGCTGTCCCCACAGGAGAGTTGCTGTCCATTGTGCACACATTGATTGTGTGGCTACTGCAACACAAAAATCAGCATTTCTATGCTGGTGATAAAAAAAAAAAAAAACGCCAGGGGAAAAAATCAATTTGGCCGTTGTAGTCACATGATGCAGGCTGAGAGGCCTCACACAGGCTGCGGAAATCAAAGGCGGCTGGCTCGTCTTCAGAAAGGAGGACGGAGGGGAAACAACAACAGTATTCATTCCATTTAATCCTCTGTTTATTTATTCAGAAATATATGTGTGTATAGCTTCATTTTTGAGTCGCTTCTGCTGTTCAATAAATTTGGCTTTAGTCTGAAAACATCATAATACTGATGTCCTGAAGCAAAATAAAACCCAATCTTCAAGTCAGACTGGAATAAAATGTGGAGGAGTGCTATTCTTATTTATTTATGCAAACAAAAACATGTCTTTTTCTTTGTTCGCTGTGCTTTTTGCTCAGAGTAATCTTTTGTTTTCGATGCTTTTTTTTTTTTTTTTTGCAATCCACTCTAAATGCTGAGAGCTGTACTCAAAACCTGCTGCAGACATCACTAATGCTGCTTAGTATCGCACTGATATATTTACAGGTTTATTAATGTTGACCAGAATAAAAGAAATGCCTCACAAGGATTAAAAAATCTGCACAACATATATTATGACACCTTACACATACATGCAAGGTGGGCGGAGTAAAATATTGGCATTTTGTGTCTTGCTTGTGTCATGACAACATTTCTACAATGCATGTCATTATAAAACATAACATAAACGTTGACTTTACACGAGCTGATGTTTACCTCAGAAGGTGGCCGGTGCCGCGACAGCTAAGCGTGACGGCTGCCAAGCCAGAGGCCACTGTTTGAAACGGCGTTTGAGGATTTGTCAACATGAAACCACTGAATATACTCGACATAATTAAGATACATAAAAGAGAATGGTGCAACAAGTCGCTGAAGTAAACAGCAAGGAGAGAGACGCAGCGAGAAAGAGCAAAAGCAGGAGAAACGACTTGGAGGTACTTGCTAGCTGACGTTCGCAGCTGCTACAGGACGCCTCACTCATAGGCTATTGTGAAAGTACAGACGCAACGACAATCATAGTTGTCCAGATTACAACCTATCCAAGTTTTTTTTGTAAATAAACCTTGATGGTGCACATACTCAGAACTGGCCACATGTTGAATTCATTCTTCAAACAAACACGGAAAAATAGAAGACAACATATCACAAGAGTAACAGCTAACTGCTGCAAACTTTAGCTGCTGTTGGCTAGTTAGCTCGGTTAGCTGTGCAGTTAGCGTTCCCATTATGGATACTGTACATACTCTGCCTTGACTGGAAGCTTTGAGCACAGAAATGTAAGACATCTTTGACATGACGTCGAAAATGTTATTTCTACAAATTCTGTTGATCATTTTATTGAAATTCTGAGTACTTATTGTCGACATAAAACTGAACCCAAGGAAACAGAAAGTTGCGACACAAAGTAAGGTAAAGTTTTTTATATCAAGTTTCAACATATCCATGGTCTGCAGAGATGTATTCTGGCATTTTGGTTGTGGAAGCTGCAAGCTTTGTACAGACTACTCTCAGGTGCTTTGGTCTAAACCACTCTGAACTTACTATCAGCTTTTTTTATTGCACAGTGGATATCGTGGGCTTGAAACGTGAAACGAAAGTGTGTAACCTGAGGCGGCATTAATGTAGGCCCACGATCTTTGTGGTAACGCAAGACAGAAAGGAGCTGCAGAGGCAAACTACAGAAGAAAGAGGGTCTATTTGTTTCTAGGTTCCCCCATAAACCCGTATTCTTTATTAGCACTGGACTGTTGATCTTGAACATGAAATAGAAATGTCACACTCCCTCTCACTTCCCCTCCCTCCACCCTTCCAACTCACAGTTTGCCCCACCCATCAACTCCGTTTCACACCGAGTCCCTTTGCTCCCTAATTCCCTCGTCTTTTCTACTCCTTCTGCACTCCCCCCCTCGCTTTCTAACGCCATCCCTTTTTGAGTCTCTCTCTCTCTCTCTCTCTCTCTCTCTCTCTCTCTCTCTCTCTCTCTCTCTCTCTCTCTCTCTCTCTCTCTCTCTCTCTCTCTCTCTCTCTCTCTCTCTCTCTCTCTCTCTCTCACACAAACACACACAAAGCTCTCATTCTTTCAGTTTGTGGCTTTTCTTTCAAAACTGAAAGCTCACGAAAAGGGAAAAAACGTACACCCCCACCCCTTCCTTGTGCAGCTGGGAAACTTCACCCTACCATCTCATCTCTCTCTCTCTCTCTCTCTCTCTCTCTCTCTCTCTCTCTCTATCTCACACACACACACACACAAACACACACACACACACACACACACACACAAACACAAACCAGCGCAGGGTCAGGAGGTCACAGGCCACGCCCTGACAACCCAGGAGGGGTGGAGAGATGAAGAGGAGGCGGGAAGGAAATCAGAGATCCTCCATCCTTCCACACAAATTCACAGACAAGTAAACATGACTGAGGCAATTTTTTCCTCCTCCATTCCTCGTTTCCTCGCTCACTTCCCCTCCCCTCCCCTCCCCTCTCTCTCTCTCTCTCTCTCTCTCTCCCTCTCCCTCCACACATCTACCCCCGCCTGTCAAGGAAAAGTCGGAGGGAAAAAGTTTTTCCTTCTTTTTGCGGCATGAGTTCGCGAGCAAATGTGTGACAGCACCCTCGTGCATCTGTCCATCCTGTTGAGAGGCAGTCACGCCGAGGGAACAGACTGATCCTCTCTCGCAAGATTTTTATGAGATGAGAGAAAGATGTGAACAGGAGGTGTGAAGTGACCAATTTTTCCTACAAAATAAGTGTATGTTATTTCTCGCCGCCAGGATTGGCGAATAAGGAACGGAACGGTGGGGGGGGGGGGGAGCCGAAAAAGAGACATGTGCGGAACGACAAACCAACTGCTTATCTAAACTGCCCAAAGAGAAATCGCAGATGTTCTCGTCTCCCTCCAAACAAACCACCTCTTTTCTTCTTTTTGAAGCATGAATTCCCGTCACATACACACACACACACACACTCCCCTCCCTTTCTCCCTCTCTCACACTACATGTATCTCTCCCTTGTCCTACCCCTCCTTCTTCTCCTTCGTCTTCTTCCCACTCTTCCCGCCCCTCCTCCCCTCCTTCTTTCTTGTTCGTGTTTTCTTTTTTTTTCCTGCTATCATGGAATCGCCGCTTTCCACATGTGACTCACTTTTTCACCAGCCAAAGCCAGACAGGAAAAAAAAAAAAAGAAATAAAGAAAGAAAAGTCAAATGCTTGTGTCTTCTCTCTGCCTCTCTCTGGCTCTGTGTCCCTCTCGGTAGGTGAAGCAGCATTCCTTCAGGGGGCTCTCACAACCTCCGTAGGTCTCCCTCTTTCAATGAGTTTGTTCCCTGTTGAGACAGCCGGCGACCTAGTTCCCGATTCAAGGAAAAAAAATTGTGAGGCTAATTATTCATTCCCTCTGTTTGAGTTTTTTTGCTTCTGAGAGCTGTTCCGAAGACAAACCCCTGAAGGAATAAAGAGAAGGAGTAGGCCATGATTGGCAAGCGCACACCCCCACCTTTTATTTGCCAAGAAAACCGAGCGTGTTCGCAGACATGCGCCACCCTAACATCACAGGGAGCAACCCCAAAAACAAGGGAGGAGAGGAAAAATAAAGCACAACAAAGCCTGAAAAGAGGAGGAGTAGCAGGAGGAGGGGGGGGATGGAGAGAGGGCTGGAAGAGGCAAGCGTCAGAGGAAAGAATGATTGCCAAGAAAAACTTGTTGACACAGAAATGGGGTTTAGGAGTCATTTTGGATCAGGGCAGGACTTTTACAAACATTTAAAATAAATCAGGTTATTTAAACGCATCTCTATTCGAGTATTGTTAAGCCTCAGATGATTAAATAAAAATTAAAAAAATAAAAAACACGGGCTGCGTTTTAAGATTTTTTCTATCACATTTCAGTGCAACAGTCATATCGTTGCATCAAAGGGAAAGGCCGACGGTGATGAATATGCGCTCGCACTGGGTTGCTGTTTTTTCAAAAATTAATATTTCTCTTTGAAAAATACCTTTCCACGGAGGTGTTTCTCACTTTCACTGACTCTCTCTTTTATTCACTTCCTGCCTCTTTTATTTTAGCCGATTTGACCTGCGCGGCCCTCGTCTTGTTAATCTTGTTAATCTTTAACGCCTTTCATCCGATTGCTATTCACCGGATTTATGACTACGAGTCATAAAGAGGGCTTCCTAACCAAAACCTTTGTGAGAAAGTAAACTACCACTTTCACCCACATTATCAGGTCAGAAACACACTTTCCTGTCGGCCCGCTGGCACCTGTTCCAGGAGGATTGGCTGGCACGACACTTTCGCGGGGAGAGGAAACTCTGCAAAGCTCTTGATATATAGACAATCTCGCTTGATTCTCTTTCTTCGCCTGTTAATTTACCGTTGTGTGGTATCATTGTGATGATATCAGGAAGAATTAGGCTGGATAGGCAAGATGGGGACAGAAGAAGGGGAGGGAGGGAAAAAATAACAGAGAAGTAGAGGGAAGACACAAAAGGAAGGGATCATAAAACACATCGTAACACGAAACTACTTCCCAGATCTTAACATGTCCTCTATAATGATGGACCTGAGAATGTGTCAGCCCCAACATGACCTCAAAGGTTAGATCTCGCAGTATATTCAGCCGCTCGCTGTCATCATAAGCACAAGAGGAGTATATGAAGAGACGGCACTTTGGGATCACCGGATTGGATCCTGATAGCCACAATCGCTCGCTTAACAACCGCTGCCGCTGAGACGCACTCGAGAAGAAACACTTAATCGGTCACCGTTTCTAAGAGAGCCATAAGCAGCAGATTGTGAGGGTACTGCACATGAGGTGACAGCGCTGCAAGGTGGATGGGTGTGAATATCATATGTAGTGCGGGGAGGTCGCCATAAATTGCACACATGCTCCAAAAATCTGCTCTAGATGCACTTTTTTGATGACAGCTAGACGAGAAAATCATCACTCTCACACCGCATCTGGTTCATATTCTGGTTTATATTCTAATCCAAGGAGATGTTGGGTTGTTGCTTTTTATCGCGCTACAAACGAGTTATTTGCAGTGCATTACTTCTTTTTTTTTTGAGGAATGAGCTGTCGGCATATACAGCCATACCAGTATATATGTGCATTAAGCTTGTACCGGTGCTTCTCTAATTATATCTTGATCGTTTAATCAGCACCAAAATCTAAGTGAGAATAAAAACGTTTCATGGTGGGTTACGTGCCAGACAACTTCTTGGCAGGGGTGCAGCGACTTCCTGGAGTATTGTCATCACCGTGAGGTTGCCAGGAAACCGGCGGAGACATGAAATAGTTCATCATGTTACCCTCAGCTAAACCGCAGCTCGTCGTGTTTACACCTCACTAAGTGTATTTCTCGAAATGTCAAACTATTCCTTTAATGATACAGACTTTATAATGCTCTGAGTGAGGAGGATATATCTGTTTAAAATACCTCTCCCGAATAAAAATCATTTATCTCATCTGGCGTAGCTTTCGACTGTAGGTGAACTGGTTCACTGTCAGAGTAAAAAAGAAAATGTCTTTTGAAGCTCGTGTTTGCTGCATCTTTACTCCTTTGTAACGAGCGCTAACATTTCTTTTTTTTTTTTTTTTGCCTGATGCCTTCCGCTTTTAAACAGGTGAGCGGTGTCAGGAGCACATAATTAGAACAAATCAAGCACTTTCTCAACAAAATGCTCCCCGTGTCAGGAATTCTTTCTGCTCCATGAAACTTAAAGCTGCATTACGAGCTCCGAGTGTGAACGTGCAAACGAACAACAGCGTCGGGTTTTGATTCCCTAAAAATGAACGCGGAATTATGCGCTAACTGAGCATACTCCTCGCCAGTGGATCCATAACAGTAATAACCTCACTCTAACCTGTATTTCTGAAGCAGGTGGCAAGTGGTGAAGAGGGTTTGTCTCCACAGGCCAGATTATGAGTTCACAGCCAGACGTGGACAGATGGAGGCAGAGGTTAGCCCTCCCTCCTGCGCTCTGCTACACACACACACACATTTGGCAACCAGTTTTTCACAGGACAATTACCTTGCGACCTCTGCCAGCCCTCACAGACACACACACGCATGCTCTTGGCCAATTACGGACACACACAAGGAATGATAACCGTCACAGTCTAGCCACACACACACACACACACACACACACACGTAGAAATCTGTCACGGTGTGCGTATACACACACTTCACAACCCCTTCAGCGTCACAAAATATGGCAACCAGCTCTGTTTATGAAGGGCACGGCACCCAGCTGCAGCCGAAGACAGACAGACACACACTCTCCTACATATTTGGCAGGGATTTTTTTTTTTCCTTGTTGTTTGCCTGAAGTTACGTCCAATTCACAGCCTCCCTCTCGGCTCTGCTAATTCCATTATCTCTGATTATTTTCTCATAAGCATTGCAGCTCTAATCCACTTGTTGGTCACATATCTTTGTTGCACCAGCCCAACCATTAAGCTGATAATGGACGATGCACGACCCCGTTTTTTTTTTTGTTTTCTTTTACGCGGCACTATCTCGCTCGCTTTCATTTTGACAAGCTTTCATTTTGAACGACGCCGGAAGTCGTTTTTTAAGTAAGATAATGACCAATAAGGGGGGGGGGGGGGGGGGGGGGGGGGGGGGGGTCGGGTTCGCAGGTGAGTGATTTGTCAGTTCTGCTAATGTAAAATGATACATTCAAAGACACTGTGTTTAATTATCTCTCTTCTGGCTCGTATCCCCATGCTGTTTAGTTAGCCGTTCTTTCGAATTAAGTATGCACATAATTTCCCTGAGACAGTGTGGTTAAGACTCCCCTCTCTGGAACAACATTCACCCCCAGCTAGGATTGATTCCAGTCAGAATCTTTTTCTGCTGGATTTCCCCCCACTTTGTATTCCTCTCAGCTTTACTACAGTTTCAAGACAGAAAGGAGGAAAAACTCAGGGTGGTGGAGAGCCGATGCTCGGTGGAAAAAAAAAAGATATAGATATTTAATGTATGGATGCGACATACATGCGTGCGTTAAATCTACATGAATCTGATTAGGATGAGCTGATTCTGGTTATACAGCACGGATTAATATGCTAACACCTGCAACACAGCGTTCAGTGAATGGTCCCTCTCACTCTTCCTCCCGCTCCTGCGTTCACCTTGACCACATGCTGCTTTGGTGGCACACAGGAGCACCGCCTATGGTGTTATCAAAGTCATCAGCCCTCAGTTTTCCACCGTAGAAACTCCTAACTAGATAGCGCTACACCCACACACACACTCCTCAGCCGAGGCCACAATCAATCCTATTACACTCCTCTTGTCTCATCGTCGATCGAGCATTTTTGTGGGCCGACAAACCAAACTGACATTTCCATTTTTGTGATCCCGCTGATGCTTTTATCCACAGTAATTTGTGATGAGCGCAACAGGGGAATCATTTGAATTTCATAAGTCACCAGCCCACTGGAGGGAACTATAGGGTTCAGTGCCTGTAACACATATTAATGAGTCCTTATTTATGATAATGGGCATCCACATATTTAATGAAAGCTTTATTGTTGTTGTTTTTTTTAGTGCATTTTAACCAAAAACAATGAAAGAAAGGGGGGATATCAAAGTCAGACTAAAAATGCAGTTTTATCCGTTTTAGATCACATACACTGTCACCTTGTACATCAACACAAGAAAATCCCTGATAAATCAATTTGAAGTATTTTTATATCAAAATCCAGTCATTTCATGGTCTTTGTAACTGAATGTCAAAAGAGCTTACATAGGCAAAAAACAATTTCAACCATTAATATCATGCCATCTACCCTAAATTAATCGGTGAGCGAGTGGCACAGAGCTCAAATTTCATGTCAGAAAGACACCGATGGAGTGACTACAAAACATTATTCACACATTCAGCACTAACGCTATTGGCTGCAATAACAATTCCCTCCCTACCTGAATGTTTTCACAGGAAACACGACAAATTGCGGTGGTGAATAACACTGCCTTTCATTTCATGTGGACTTGATATATGCAATATGTGAAGATTGACAACCTGTCAAATTCATACTGCCAATAGGGGGCAGTATATCACCTGAGTGACTGCTAATGCTGCTCCTAGCTATTTAGCTGAGCTAGGTTTGCAGTTAGTGGTCCTATTAGCTTGTTCTGCCTGAAATTCTCATCAGGATCCAGGCATTATTTCCTGAGAAATTAACGGATTCTGGATCCTGGAAATTCCTGTTTTTCCCAAGTTAATGGACTTTATTCTGGGCTGAGACCCATCCTCTATCCAAATTTCATAGAAATCCATTGAGCAGTTTTTGTGTAACCCTGCATACAAACCAACAAACGGACATAGGTAGAAACATAACCACCTTGAGCATACTGCACATTTCACTACCTTGGTCCCAAAGTAAGCCTTCATTTTCAATACTATATGAATCCGCCAAGACAAAGCAAATACGATAACATGTTTTTTTACAACAAGACCAAGAGTCGGAGATGTGAATTTTTGAAGTAGTAATGACTCACGCTCATCTAACTCAGGTGGGAAAGTCATTTCACCACAGGGGAGAAAGGAGACAGGAAGGCCACTGCAGGGACAGGGATAAATAATCGCACAATTGTACCAGAACAGAGCATGGACAGAAGTCTAGGTCATGACCTGAAGTACGAGTTTTGTTTTCAGTATGTACAACCATGCGCACGATGTAGGAGCAATGCGACAGGGGAAATCAAGGGACACTGAGGACAGTTCTTGCTGCACCTTCACGGTTGAGATACAAGAACTGAAGAAAAGTTTCTGTAATGTGGTTTGTGGATTGGTATAGATCATGACTGTGATGTGGGGCTCACACAGCACTTTGTTTTTTATGTCGCTGCAGTGTTGTCAGTATTGATGGGGAGGTCTTGAGAAAAGGGAAAACAGTAGAACAGTGTTGAGAACAGGTGAACTATGCTCGGCTGAGATGAGACATTATCAGTCCCCACGTGTCATATTCCCAGATGTCAGAGGATTGAAAGTAAAGATTACAGTGTCGAAACAGAAAGTGCAATGTGCCCGGGTATGAACCCTGGGGAACTCCAGCGGTGGTGATGAGCACTGAATGCTTGAATGTTCAAAAAACACATTGTTTTTCTCACACTGCCCACTGCTGCAGCACGTCTATTCACCCTCTGTCTGAACACTCTTTCACAATATACAGCTTTCACAATATTATCGTGTAACACCGAGGCTAATGGAGTTGAAGCTAAACTCCATTCCTTTTCTCAAAATGATGCGCACTGTGCTTTAGGTGAATTGTGAGTAAGAATGTTACCACTATGTCATCATATTTCCATTTGGATCCAACAGATTAAATAAAAACTATGATCAAACCTAAATCTTGGCCATATGTGTGCACCCCCACTGTTTTGTTTCAAAAGCGATCGTTTACGTATGTACTCTGAAGGCTAAGTGGGCTGTCATTTGTGCTTATTGTCTTTGGTCTGTGTGATGTGGCTGCTGACTGTGTGTCTGTACGCAGCCAGCTGTGACTAAGGCTTGTTTATAGCGGACACGACTCAGACACATTTTTTAGTCATTCCTTTCTCAGATCTGAAACACCTTAATTTTGACTAACGCTGCTGTCTCCAGCAGCCGTTTACAGGTTCGTGCTCCTCCGCCCTCACACACACACCAAGGCGACCTAAAGCACCTTTTTTAATCTTCATATTTCATGTTCAAATGTGTCATTTAAAACCCACTGACTGGCCTCCAAGACTGTTTTAATTGGACTTTCGTTCGTGGCCGGTATTTTGACATGTCGTAGCTGGAAAAGTCCAGGTATAACTAATGTTTTAGCGCCTGATAATGTCAATGATTACATTAAAGGACAGTCCATAATTACAAAATGCTACTACTGCTAATTTTCTTAAATGGGCTATACTGTATGTAGTTTTAGAGAATAAATTAAAACCCAGACTTTTTATATTTACAATATTAATGAGGTAGTAATACAAACTCTGAAATATTTATTATAACTGAATAAACAAGCTGTACGGAAAATGAGGTCCCTTAAAAACACTGTTTGAAGCTAGAAAGGTGGCAGGGTCCGCCACATATAAACAAAGTAAAACAATATGAAATTGTGTTGTTCTTTAATGTCAGTTTGTTTATTCAGTTTATTCAATAATGAAAACAAAGAGTTTCATTTATTTAGTTCATTAAGGCACAAAAAAAATCTTCTTTCTGGTTAAAATGTCTGTGCCAAAACTACATAGTGCACCTTTACTTCACACCTTACTACTTTTAATGAGTCATTTGCACTCTAATTTTGGGTGTCACAATATGCGCAAAAAGCGATGTTATCTTACAATGTCTTCAAAAAAGTCAGATTTAAAGATGTGAAATCTTACTCGCCCTCATGGTGAATCATCTTATCAACGCCCAGTCCCAAAAACACGGAGAATGAGTTGCGAGTGTGTGTGTGTGTGTGTTAGTGTGTGTGTGTGTGTGTTAGTGTGTGTACAAGCTCTGATGACACTTGTACTTTCTCTTGCGTTTCCCGGCAAGTGTGTGCTTAAATCCTTTCGATGGTATATGACACGTATTTTGTATGAAATTGTGTCTGCACGATGACATTCTGTTTGTATGTGCGTAAGACTGTCCAAAATGTGTCATTTTCTCTCTGGCCTTCGCTGGCAACATCTTTGTTTCAACACATTCATCCTGTTTCCTCGCAAACTGTACTTAACCCACACACAAAAACAAAAACACACACAGGCCGGTGCCGTTTGATTTTAAGAAAGCCACTCACCCTGTGTTGAATGTGACGTTTAAAGACAAAATCAGAGAGAACGCAGGAGTACAGTGAGAGAGGAGAGCTGCTCATACTGCTGGCACTCTCTTAAAGCCATGATTTATTTAGACTCAACAACTTCATACAATATCAAGTCACTCAGCGCTCACTGTTGAGCAGCGCTACACTCCAGTCACGACAGTCACCATATTTTGGCTTTATCTACTTCCTCTACTTGCAGCTGCATGCGAGATCCTCACGAACAAACAAACAACAACCAATTAAGGGAACTAGCCAGATCTGCACTGTCAGCTTGGATCAGATGGACCACCCGATGCCCCTGAATGTGTGCAGTAAGCAGGACAGCCAGAGCGGGAGAGGTCTTTGGCCAGCAGCAGCAGAGCAATAGCGAGTCTGAATAGGTAAAACACTTATCTTCCTTCAGTGTCTGACTGTGTACACATATGACTCAGTTTGCATGATGTTAGTGGAGCATCTACCGAACGGTTCAGCCTTAATGTGTAAGCTATTTGCAGCTTATTCAAATAATATCTGACAATTTGAATGACACTTTTCCCTCACAGCGCTCTGATGGGGCAGATGTTAATGGTGGTTGCCCGGCTCTTTGTTTGACTGGCTCAATAAAAGCCCTATAACAGGGACGCAGGGAGGCTACCAAAGTTAGAGCTGACAAGGGGTCAGTCCATGCAATGACATCAGTGTAAATGATGTGCAACATTCATGTTTTTGGTGATTTGAGAGTGATTTGCACGACAGTAGACTGCAAACTGTAGCTATCAGGAGATGATATTCCTCAGACTCCCTTATAAAATCACTCAATTTTTTGACTTGTTGCGTTGGGAGAAACTTTCGAAACTTTTTGAAAGATTGTCGACGACAAAATCTTAATCATTTTGGCCTTCTTGTAAATTCGGCATATGTTAAACATTATATTCTTTCTATGTGTTAAAAACATTATTGCGTGCGATATAGAGGTTTATTTATATATACAAGACACCCAGTGAGAACTGCTGGCCTGGTTTTCTAGCTTCTGGATGTACTTTATGATTATGCGCAGTAGAGTTCCTCACTCTGTCTCAGCCCGAATTAAAGACTCATAATAGAAGGAGTCCTTTATACGGTTCTGGCGTCGTCTCCTTTATAATGGTGCTGTTTGCTGCAATACCATAAGTGGCCACCGGGCAAATTTGTATTAATTAATAGAGTCATGATGTGTTTGCAGGGAAATATGCCAGTGAACGTTATGATTGTCTTGGAAAAAATACTGCAATGACAACTAAAGATGCTTTTACTTGGAGAGAAGGAAATCTCCTGGCAACATTTTGTGTGACATCGTAAATTATTAAATTAACTTTTCAGATTTTTTTCTAAATAATGACCCGTTACATATATTCAGGCCCAGGCTGATTCTGTGTGTCCCTGTTACCTGCTGCACATCTCTGCAGCCTTCCTCAGCCAGCTGCACTGAACTCACCCCTTAATCCCACCTGTTGGAGCACAGAAGGGAGTCTTCTATGTTTTGAATATCGCTACACAGATAATAATGTTTATATCTGTCTAATAGCCGCCGGCGGGCATACTAAAAAGATTATGAATGTGGTGTAAATATAATGAGGTTGAATTTTTTTGCGCATTAATTCAGTCGAAATGCGTCAGCAACAGTTTAATGAGGTGACTTTTCCAAGCCGGTGTATTTGTTTACACACAAGAAATTGAAATCAAAGCGGATTTTTGTCAAACTGTGTCGTCTGCCTTTTCTTTTTGTGTTATGTTAGACAACGGCCCTTTTCTTAACCATAACATAGCAAACATACCTTCTGAACATTCACCCATTCACTGCTCTGCTGGCACACCAACACCCTGAGCCGTCTAGCCAGCTAATTTATAAACATGTCAGTCCACACTGCTTTAATACTTGATATAATACTGGAGACATAATTATCCTGATTATTCACACTCGGCGTGTCTGACAAGCCGGCAGCTTTAGCTGTTCAGTCGAACGTGTGGAAATCAGCATTTCTGAATGGATAAGTGTCTCCGGTGTCAGAATGAAAACACACATCTTCCTTGTATCGTTTCATGTATTATCGACGGCAGCGACTTGTTACAACTAGCTTCTCAGAGTGCCACACCTGATTTGATCAACAGACAACAATGAGAAACAACTGATGCAGATTATTAAAGTCTTTATGTTGAGAGTTTGTTGAAAATATGAGGGCAGAGCCGGACCCTGATTCACCAGTGAGTCTGAACACTGTAAAACCATCTGAGGCGAACAGTTTGTCCCGAAAGCAGAAAAAAATATTGCACAAATATTTTGTAATGTATAAACAAACGCCGCATTCAGACTGAAGGTTTTAGCTCCAATATCACATGTCTGTTCAATAAATCTAGATTAGACTAGATTTTTCTTCTTCTTTTTTTTTCATGTAAGGCCCGGGTCAGCCAGAGAACAGAGAGAAAGAAATCACACGAGGAACAGACTGACACCTCGGAGAGAGAAGAGAGGGAGAAGAAGTCGAGGCAACATGACAGAGAAAGAAATCTAACGCATGAAACATTCCCACAGTGAGCCGAAATTCAGGTGTGGAGCTCTCTTAAGACTTGGCAAAACAATGATATTCCCTTTGTTATGACCGCGTCTAGTTTGGAGAAGATCCAGCGTCACGTTAATTAACAATTATCAACTCCTCCTGACACCCCGTGTGCTATTTCCGAGGCTTAAAAAGAATTATACAGGGAGACCTGCACGATTTTACACGAGAGGTAAAGAAGCCTTATTAACATAATTGTATGCAGCGTGTGTGTCTGTGTGAGTGTGTGTGTGTGTGTGTGTGTGGGGGGGGCAAAGAGTGTGTGTGAGTGTTTGTATATCTGTTGTAGAGTGATCCTCAGGAGGCCCTCCACGCTAACACAGACTCTCCTTTACGGACCGATATGTTAACACAAGACAGATAACAAGAAACAGCCTTTAAATTCAAAGACTGGACGGTTCTTTGATCGCATTTTGAGAAGTTATCTATTGATCGAGTCATTTGTATCGCTTCTTATTACTAGAATTTGCTGCTTTTCGATGTCTTAACATTAAAGGAAATTTACTATTTTGGGTGCTGTACTGTTGATCTGACAAAAGGAGACGTTGAATGGCATCTCGGGGAGACTGTCCGAGGCCTTTTTTAAAGACTTTGGTAATGCTTTACATCTCAGTCCTTGTAAAATTCTTTATTCAATAGATATAAAATCCCTCATAGGATTAAAAAGGACCATTTAATTCTTAGTAACAGCTTAATAAACACATTTATGATACATTTAAAAAGTAATTTACAATAACAGTTGATAAACTGCTTAAGAATGTTAATAAAAGCCTGATTAGTTTGTTGTTACGAGTTTAAAATAGCATTACAAACACAGTTATTGGGTTTATCTAGGTTACCGTTTATGTCACCTTAATCTTTTCAGATTAAATCATACTTTAAAATTTATTTATTTGACATTAACTATGCTTTTTGGAAGGGTTTTAGCAACTTTCCAATCTAAAACAAGGACAATGCCTCAGTAAGGTTAATAAATGTTTTATTAGGAACATATTAACTTTTTTAGATTACGAGACATGGAGCAATTGTTCCAGGCTCTAATCAAACCCAGGCTGTGACAGTAATCCAGACTTCTATTATTATAAATCTAAGTTTTGGTGCCTGTGGAGAAATCGTGTCATTAACTGTGTAGCCTGTCAAAACTATCAAACTCAACGTGGCACTGAATAACACCGAAACAGCCATGTGCACTTAGAAGCTTGAATGAAACTACGGTATAAGTACAGTAAGATGGCGAGGTTGCATCACAATAAGTACGTTTACAGAAGGGATGTAATACCAAAGAACATCTCTCTTTGTGTTAGAGAGAGCACAATCCACTAGTTAATCAATTGGGGTGTCTCAGAAGGACAAAAGAATACAGAGGAAAGAATGCAAAAATGGTTAATCAAATATACTTGGCTGGCCGGCCCAAGTGTAGTCTATGTGTGGGAAACACTTTATTTCATCAATTAATCAACAAATCAAACAATAACAATATCACTGATTAGTTGCAGCCTTTAATGAGACAGATGAGAAATCCCAACAGCAGAAGTGACAAAGACAAAATGTCAAAATGTTCTTGTGCCTGAAGTCGGGGCAGTCACAATTCATTTCTTCCTTTTTGTGCTGACTTGACTCCAAATTAGCTGATTATTTTTCCGCGTAAATGTAATAAATCCAGACTTGGGAGACGAATATGTGATTAACATTCACTATCTGATCACATCTCTATAGTCGGCGCGGATATATTAATGGTTGGCGACAAAATCTTCAGACTGGTGACACAAATTCAATACAGATTAATCAATGGATGTAATCAAACAGGCCGAGATTATTAACTTTATTAGAGCTCGGTGTGCGAGTCATAATTGAGGGGTTCAGGCTTCCATCAAAGGGGCTCTGTGTAACAATTTGTGGCAATTTACATGTATTAAATCGCTTTTTTTTTTTTTTTTTTATTGGCCGGATTGTAACGTGAAATGAAAAATGAGACCTTCCCCGTCCCTCTCAGTCGCCTTTACAAGTCTGCCGAAGATCCGTTTAAGTTGTTCAATGCTGCTGTACTGTGGATTTCTTTGTGACGGACTCGGGTCGGACATTAAAAAGGATGTGACTTTATGAACGTTCTACAAACACAGAACGACAGTAGCTGACGTTGGTTAAGGAATCGAGTCCGCCATCGTGAACAAACGACCTGCTTCCTGCACCGCACGACAGAGCCACTTTAACAGCTCAAGAACCGGTGCGATAAAGCGAAAATGTCACACTGCCCCATACTTGTTATACAGCTTCAGGTGATGAATTTCTGCTCTGAATTCTTGCCACAACAAAATCCCCACAACAACCCCAGGACAAAAACCATCATCATACATACAATAGAGTGGAATTTAAGTATTTGGAAGCTAAAAAAAAAATGATGTTTTTAAAGCAGGGAAATAAGTTGCATTCGCCCTCAACTGAAATCTACAGCGCATCTTCCTCTATTACACATGCTTGTAGAGTCTGAGTGAAGGGCTCTCCCCAACGGCAGCGAGAACATCTGTCAAATATCTGCTGTAGTGCCTGAAAGGCCTTTTCACATCAAGTGAGCTTTAATAGGTAACAGAGGACTGAGATTCTCGCTATCGCTTCCACCTCTCCATCCAATATTCCTGCCTCCTTCCCTCCTGACTGTTGTTCAGCCTAACCAAAACCCAATATAATCCCTCTCCTGTTTCCTCCTCTTCCCGGGGCTTAGTCGATATGTTGGACTTCCACGCACGTGCGCGGTGAGATAATGAAAATGTTTCTATAAATAGGGACAATAGTGCTGACAGTAGCACTCTCTCAAGTGAGATATCTCAGTGTAATTTTCACGAGCGCTCACGGTCACACACACACATACACTGTAAACACTGGCGAGGAAAAAAGCCGCTCCGCCGCCCGTGTGCTTCATCATAGTGATAGTCCTGAAGCGGCGTGTAAACACTCGCGCCGCAAAGCAAACACATTTCAGATATGTGCTATATGAGGCTCAAATATAGGACGACTCCACACAAAGCAGATCAATGCCCCCGCCACATCTTAAACAAACAGCACGCAGCTTGCCTCTGCAGCAGACTAAACAGCTTGAATTTGCATAATACTGAAGCCCACTCTATGTTAAGACAATACAGCTCATGTGTAACATCCGAGCCTTATGTCACACCATGAAGCTCAGTCGCACATCTAGCTGTAAAACACAACGTATATTTCAATACTCATCAGTCACTCTGACATAAAAAATCTGCTAAAACCGCGACGATATTCCGTGTACTCATTCCTCAGGCTGTATAATCCAATGAAACATAATAAAGAGCAACCATAAAATGTTACAGTCTGTACAAGCCTCCAACCTAAACTTTCAGAGCACCAACGGAGGCTGAGGCGAAGCCCGACGGGATGGAAAAATAATTGAGATGGATCGAACAGAGCGGCCTCATCCTTCATCTCTCTCTCACCTATCAGCTCGTGATGGATGACGTCGGAGAGGTTGGGCTCCTCGCCCCACCAGAAGATCCACAGCTCCTTGGCATCGGGCTTGATCTTGCGTCGCCATACGCACAGCAGGTTGGCCTGCACGCAGCGCATGAAGCTGCGCAGGACCGGGTCGTCCTGGGCCGGGGCCGAGATCACCGGCCCGTACTCCCCGCTGCTGCGGAAGCCGTAGCAACGCCATTTAATGCCCGTCAACTCCGCCTGGGAGAGGAAGAGGGAGAAAGCTGATTATAGCAACAGTCCATTAAGCAGCCTTAAGATCGTTAATACAGCATTGTTATTATGTGCAACGACTAATAAATTAATTCAAGTTCAAACTGGATTACATGTGATTTAAATGCTGTAACAATTAGCTGATTCACTGATAAATCAATCCACAGAGAATGAATCCACAATCACATTTGATAATCATTAAGTGTTTTTGTCATTTTTATGCAAAAACAACAAATATTCATTTATTCAACCTTCCCCAATAAAACATTTGCTGCTTTTCTCTCAAATATTTTTGAGTTTTGTTCTATTGTTCTGGGCTGTAGACATTTAAAGCTACAACCTTTTTGTTGTGTCAGTATTTGACGACCTGGAGAAGAGACTAAACAGCCAACCATGTTTTTTTTAACAGAGAAAGCAATTAATTGATTAATTGGGAACATAATCTGCAAATATATCAATGATGATTCACCTTGACTCATTCACAGACACTGGGCATGTGTGCGCCATAAACAGGAAACAGATTGAATGCTCCTGTCGGTTGCTTAGCTACAGATAATACTGTGGACACTGTAGGAAAATGGTAACTGCTCTTATTAGAAACCTCCTGGATAATTTGTTAGCGAAACATTGTCAGTAGCCATTTTTGTCTCCCTTTTCCATCATTCTATCATCAATGTCCGTTTTTGACCTCTAAATATGAAGTCCAACAACATAACATCCATTCTGTTAATGTGCACGTTCCGATACTCCAATATCACGCTTCATACACTGATTGTCTGCATCATCGTTTGCGAAACTCTCAGTTTCTGCCCGTCAGGACGTAAGCACTGACAACAAGTCAGATTTCACGACCAAAAACCCTGTTTACATGTGTAAGAAAAATCAAAACACTTAGATAAAGTATATACGTATTAAGGAATACCCAAGCACGTGGATAGATAGATAGCAGCAGACAGCCTGACAGGATCCATTTCATCTCCTTCATTTTCCTGGGAGATTTTTGTGCCCAGCGACAGACAATATTGCCAATTCAGCGAGGTTAACATGGAATCAGTCTGAATGCAGATGGTAACATTTTTCTATTGCCTTTACATTTTGCAATCAACATTAAGTTTGTTATCATGAGTATCACCAGTATTAGGTTGTTTTTTTTTTTTATCTCACGGGCAGAAGATGAAATGAAACAACCATAATGCATAAATCAATAATGTGATCGCAGCCTGATCACTGATGCACTGTACTTCAGTCTATAGAGTTCTCTCACATGACAGAGAGCGTCTGACAATGCTGACTCAATCAGTAGCTGCACAGGCGCCATCCAATCATGTCATAGTTTTCACTCACTTCCTGTTTACACAGCTATGACTACTTAACGTCTGTCTGCCGGGTTGTTATAATCTTATCTAACCGATACTTTCAGTCGCTGCCGTCGACGCTGTGAAGACACAATAAAAGTGTTTGTAACTATCGCTTGGAGAGGAAGTGGAAGAGCGGCGGCGAGACATAAAGGACGGCCTTGAGTGAGATACAGGGAATGAAATACTGCAGGGGAGACGGCGCTGAAATATAGAGGCAGCCACAAAGAGCAGGAGACGGACATGAGAGGAGGAAATAGTGTTGGGGTCAATGGTTGGAGCCTGGCCCAGCATCTGACATCTTCTCCATTTAATCTAATGGGATGATAGGTGTTTATGTTGCCCTGTTGCAGACTTGGGAGGCTCTTGGCCGTGATGCATTTACTGATGAGCCAGGGAAAAAAAAAAAAAAGAGGCTTCTACTTCCAGCCGAGCCAGAGAGGCAGTAAACACGCGCGTTATTTTTTAATGTTTTAAACAAGCAAAAAGCATAAGTGACCCCACGACGCTCATGTGTGCTTTGGACACTTGTTTTATGTCTGTTTGTGTTCTCGTGTTTGTATTTGCGCATGAATGAGTCGAGTGCACAAGAGGCATTGTTGAACAGGGCAGAGATTTGGCAGGCGTGGGGGGGGGGGGGGGGGAGTGGAGGGGGTTGCCCTCCCCTTCTCTCTCCTGTGTTCACCCAGCTGTGAGGATCATGTTTGGCACACTGGCTCAGGAACCAAGACATCCAAGACCAGCTGAGGGAGGGTGAAAGAAAAAAAAGAATACTGACCCATTTTAACACAGGAGACAGGTGGAAAGGAGCAGCTCAAAGAAAATTAAAGCCTGCAGTGTCTTTGAGTGGATGAAGGAAAAAAGGCTCCGCGGCTTTGATGACTGTTGAGAGAGGGGCTGAGAGGAAGCGAGTGTGTGGCGGGGTAGCAGGGACGTGTCCAAATCAACACTAACTAACGTGATTTTGAGGAAGTCTGTCCGTCTTCTAAAAAAGCACGTGTTACGGCGTGCAGCAGTGTCGTAGAAAGTACCCAAAAGTCAAGCGTGTGTTAAAATAGGACTTTGGTAAAACTGAAAGTCACCTGTGCCAATGGTACTTGAGTAAAAGTCTCAAAGTATCTGATATGAAGTGTATTTTTCAAGGCAATAAATGTGCCTAAGCATCAAAAGATAAAGATAAAGATAAAGTAAATTAGACATATATTTACATGTACTGTGTGTACAAACTGTATGCCTGGCTTTGACTCGGCTTAGGAGTTATCTGCGGCGGCGTTATCGGCCTGGTCAGCTATCAGATCTGATATTCAGCATTTTTCTGATTATCAGAATCAATGTCTGTTTTGTCTGATTGCAGATAAACTAATTCATTTCAATGTGTTGCTTTAGCTCTGATCACACATGCAATCTAGAAATTACCTAAAGATATCAAATAAATGCACTGTTAAAAAGTACATCTGCCTCCAGAATGCAGCGGAGTGGACGTAATATAAAGTAGCAGCAAATGTAAATACTCAAGTAAAGTACCAGTACATCAACATCTTATACGTGAGTGCACACTGAGGTATGCTCATGACCCAGGAAACATCCTGACTGCAGAAACGCACCCATAATTACAAGCATGTCCCTCCTGTAATGACAGTGTGTGTAATGGGAGATATAAACATTGGCGCTGTGATAAGCCAAGCCCTAAAATTAGCCATGACAGGGTCAAGGATGCTGTTTCTCCCAAAGCAAAGAGGAAGACATCTGCTCACACTGCCTCGTCACTCCCAGTCAATGTCAAAAGTTTCTCCGCTGTCTGACACAGCTGTCTGCCGCTACTGACTCAGGAGCCGAGCGGAGGGGAAGTGAAATGTCAGAAAATGCGTTCACAATAGAGACGGACCGGTTGTTGTTTTTAAATAAGGCAACAGATGCTCTCTAGGAATTGGTTGTCAAAGATCCCCTCCAGACATGCTCCAGACATAAAAATACGCCGCTTGGAACGTTAAAGCTGCTGTGATATATTCTAATTAAAATAAGTGTCGTGCAGCTCTATATTCCAACAGTAATCACAGTGTTTGGTCAGACGTCTCTCATCCCCCTGGTTATGCACTACAAGGGAAAATGCAGTTTCTAGTATTGTGGCATCCCCGCCAACTGTATTCTTTGATCCTCCTGTTTGCTGCCACGTCTGGCGATCACTGCTCCATGTTCACGTGGTGACACAGACAGGAGGGAGGTGATTGCCAGCTGCAGAGCGGACGGAGAGTTAGCTTGAGTGGCGACAGCGATGACTCGGTCTAAAATGTTTTATCCACAAAAAAAAAGGGAACAATTCTGGAGCCACGCAAGCATCTTTGTGAGGCTGCACTGTCAGGCACATGGATGATTTCAACTAAATGCTAACATGGTCACAATGACAATGCAGGGATGGCCTTCACCATGCTACCACCCTGGTTTAACCTGTAAGCATTTGCTAATCAGCACTAAACACAAAGTAAACCTGAGGCTGACGGGAATGTCATCCACCTTAAATTATGGTTGAGCCGTTACTGGTGGTATCGAGTGTTATATAAGATTAGCCTTGATTTACTTAAAGGGGGCTGCTGCGCCTTGGCGGAGGCACGGGCTCTACTTAGAGCTGTTCTAGGTTTAGAGTTATTTCACCATCAGCCAAGGTTTTGAACACTAGGTGAAATGTTAAAGGTTCTGTGTGTAAGATTTAGTGGCATCTAGCTGGGTGTCTGCAGATTGCAACCAACTGAACAGCCCTTGTTTTACAGCCACTGTAGAAACACAGTGGTGCAACACGGTGGACAAGTGTAGAAGAGTACTTGATCCTTTTATAAATGAAGGGCGTTCAGTTGGTTGCAAATGCACTAAATCCTACACACTACGCCTTTAAAACTATTAAACTACTGGACTATAATATTGCCGATTGTCAGCTTCTAAACTAGGTGTGATGTCACAAAAGATCGTGCCCACGGGTACACACCGTTAACTGAGACTTGAGGTGAGCACAGAGAAACTTTCGGCCTTCAGCAGATGAATGTAAAAACAGCCTTGTAGTGTCAACACTGCACATACAGTACATCATTCTACTAAGTGAAGGTCAGGCATTCAATTGCAGTGACAATGACACATTTTTGTGCTTTATGGCGAAATCTATTTACTTTTTTAGTGCAGATTTATTGTTTAGGCTGTAATATTGACAGTGCCATGTTGTATTTTCAGTTGAAATGTCTCCACTTGGTCTTCGCCGAGCCCAAAACACAGGTGATGTGTATGCCTTGCCCACGTGTAAAGCACTACCCAAACACCCTGCTGAACTCCTGCAGAGGATTAGCTGTGGCACAGTTGCAGGAAGAGGAACAGGGCCACAGTCACATGTTTGCAGGCAGATCCAAACACATGCCTGCACACACACACACACACACACACCACACACACACGGCAGCTGTGATGATGTGCAGACCAGAAGCGCTCCAAAACACTGACATGCATCAGGAGGCGGACATATTTTCCGGCTGATGTCCAGTCATTTCTCGATGGTGACAGCTAAAGATCTGCGTGTGTTTGAGTGGGCGTTTCTGTCATGTATGTGCACATCCGTCCAAGTGCGCGCGCGCGCGCGTGTGTGTGTGTGTGTGTGTGTGTGTGTGTGTGTGTGTGTGTGTGTGTGCGTGAGGCTTCAGTTTCTACATCACCCTCGCTAAATCAGCCCAGTTATACCGACGCTAACAATAAGCAAGTTCTTATATTTGTATGAATGAATTATCACTTGTAACACATAAGAAAGAGGCAGAGAGAGCCTGCCAAGCTGGTAGAGCGATTCTCTCCGCAACTCTGGTTACAAACCAGTGTTGTAAGTAAAATCAACAGCCTTTTTGCCTTGGTTCTGTCACAAAAGAGCTGCGGGGGAAAGTTGCTAAAATGCAGGCTCGAAAACTTAGATGAAATAGATAAAAGAAGATAGAGTCAGGGAATAATGTATACCATGCATTTGTGTTTTGGGTGAGGTTAGGATTGTGCCCTCGTTCATCCTTTTGTGCTATCAGCGGTGGATCTATATGTGCGTTCGTCGAGACAGCAGACGAAGATCAGAGCGAATATGCATCAAAAGCAGCGGAATCCTCGCCATCCTTCAGAGCACCAAAGAGCAGATCAACGATTATTCTAGGCAGCCGACTCCGTCTCTTTTAAAAACCTACCAGCGGGGTAAAAAGGCAAAGGGGTCGAGTAAAAAAGTCAATGGATGGAGTTTCGCTGTCAATAGAGCCAACACTCCTCCAAGCCCCTTGTTCTGCAGGTTAGCCGGTTCAATTTCTGATTGAGCACGGGACCGAAAACAAGAGCTTTTTTCCTTCCATTGCTAAGACGGACCCAAAGCTTTGACCTTACTCTCACCTCTATTATCTTTCTTGTCTCTGCTCTCCCTCTCATCTCCCAGCGCTCTCTCAGTGTCAGGGATGCCTACTGAATAAACCCAGGAGGATCTCGCGCTCTCCCTCGCGTCTTTTTTGTTATTCCACTCTTTACGTCTTTTCGTCTGGTAAATAGAGAAAAGATAACAGCTAACAGTGTGTTTCCAGAATACGTTTTGTGTTCGCACACAGGAGGTGGAAGACTGCGCTCCATTTGTCTATTAAAGCCCCTCTTCTTGCATTGGGATGGGTTCCTTATTATTCGACATCTTTTTGTATTCGTTGAAAATTGAATTTAAATGGGAACCTTGGCGTAAAAACCAGAGAGTTCAGAATCATTTCCTGAAAATAAGGGGAATTCAGCCGAGTTATCCCGACCGGGGGGGTCAACCTCAGTGCACCAACCATGTGCTTGTAATCAAAAGATAATATGGAAGTCAGAACTTTAATCTTTGACATACATTGCTTAAACCGATAATGCTGAATATAAACTCTAAACCACTTGACTTTAACAGAAAAGAGGATCTCATTTCCAGAGATTCAATTTCCACGCCGCAGGTCTAACAGACTGACGCATAGAGTATATATAAATATATAAAACTGCACATTGTTTAAGCCCAGGAGCTTCACAATAAAGAGGAAACCCCAGTTACTTAGATAGCAGAGCTGAGAGGAAGACACACTTGACATGCACTTTGCAGGACTGCTCCTGCAGACTGAAACTATTTTGCTCCCCCTGTTCTTTCTCAAAAACTGGAGGGACCTTCTGAATGGACCTCTTGAACTTCCCAACACGCAGCCAAATGTATGTTTGTGTTACGACAACGCCCGTACACACTTTTACATACTTTTTCACACAGACGAGACTTTGCAGCTGCCCGGGGCAGAGAGAGGAATGCAGTGACAGCATATTTAAACACATTTCTGTACTCGTGAAGCACTTACTTTCACTTTCAGGACAAATGCCTTTGAAGGTTGTGCTCACTTTTAAGTTGAGGTATTTTGGGTGTGATCTGTCAGAATCTGCAATCTGTTGAATTCACACTCAGCATATCAAGCTAAACGCTAACTTCTGGGAACTGAAACTGCCGTTAGCTAGTTAGCTCAATGAGCTGTGCAGCCAGTAGTCACGACTGGGAGTTCAGAAGCTTGGGAGGAGTGTTGGTGTTTATATTACACTGCCTGCACAGAATATTTTACATCAGTGTCATGCATTTAAATGTCAAAACTTCTTTTGATAATTATAGCGAACTGGTGATTTATTTTTCAAATATTACACCTTTAATCTTCATAAAATACATTAATTTCCTCCTGTCTCTTTAAGGCCCCGCTCCTCAAAAGCCCAGTCTGCTCTGATTGGTCAGCTCTCGCAGGCCTGAGCAGATTCAACCAAGACTGTTTCCGCATCAGTTCTGCATACGTTTTTGCAATCACGGCCATTCTGAGGGCGCTGGCGGCAAGTGAGGCACAGTTTCTGAATACAGGATATTTTTCTCTGTGACTCTGAGCATCTTGATGTTGACAGTATTTACACAGCGCCAATACCTTCTTTTTATTCCAACAGACAGGAAATCTCAATTTCTATTATATGGGATCGTTAATAGTAATTCAAGCGATGCAAACTGAAAGATAAATCATTCAGAATGTGAAGATGCATAAGAAAAACACAATATTCGGTCTAGTTATACGCAGACTCTTGAGCTTTATTAAGCACCCTTCTTTGTCAGAATGGCAGCCGATGTGAACATTTGCATCGAGGTGTTGAAGCGCTCTATCAAAGCTGACAGAAAGCGCATGAGAACGTCGTCTAAGAGCGATGCCACTTCTTTATGAATCCCACAGCAGTGTAAGAGCCTCACAGTCTGATAGTCTGACAAAGGAGGCACTTTAGGCAATTGAGAGACGGCTTGTATCAGCAGTTTTACCTACTCTGGCACGAGTGAAACACTTATTCTGTCAGAGTGGCATAGCTTTCACATCAACGTCAAATCTGTTTAGACACTTGACAAGCTGCCAATATTTGGGGTGTGTTCAGATGCCTTGTGATGCCTGCGAGTCTTTAGATAAGACTTGATGGCTTATCAGACACAAGCAACACTATCTGTCTCTCTTTCATTCAATGTCAAAGACCAGGGGTTAATTTAATCTTTTACAGAGAATTGGCCCGATGTAACTTATTTGAAGTTTCAGCAGAAACAATGTTAATCCTTCAGATTTTAATCAACCCAAACTCTGTTTTGGTTTTATTTATGACAGGGGTTGTCAAACCTATTACTCAAAGGTACGGGTTTGATTTTTAGTTTAAGGGTCCGGAACGACTGACGGTAACAAAATAACATTTAATAACTTATCTCACGTTCATTTTAATAAAGCTGCAGTAAAAACAACTTGAAAATGATCAGAGATGGGCAACTTCTGGAGCTGCTGTGCGAAAATACGGTCCAGTTTGCTGAAAACAATTTGATCAAATGTTTTTAAACAGATTTTTGTCAAAATCTTAGCATCTAACTATTAAAAGAGTTGCAATGAAAGAACAAGAAAGTGATAACAGATGCAGCTGTGTACTTTAACAAAGGACAAAAAGAAAAAATTCTAAACTTTTCCATTTAAACAACCTTTGTGGCCATTCAAGTGTAGATTTCTGAGTTTTTAATGTGCACCTGAATGCACCATGACTGTCAAACTCTGCCAGACAGACAGACAGACAGCACAGGAGATAAGAATAGATACATATGTAGAGATAAATGATAACATGCGACAGAGACTTTCTGCATAGTTCGTTGTCACATGACAATTTGGATACAAATATTTACCCTTACGAGATTTACACACCAAACAGAAAATTTACTCACATTTGAAGGACTCAGGCATATTCTCACAACCACATTTATTTAGTTGTAGATACTTTTTCGTGGAGAAAACAAGTCACATTATGTACCTTGCGATTTAGGAGCTGATAGCAAATTCTCTGATGTACCGTTAATGCATGAACTCAATGCATCAGCAACACACACAACTCTTTCATTGTCTCCAGCCGTTAACTTCTGATGTCAACAACCGGCAAGTAACTCGCATCAAAACACATTTATCTGTGGAGAGGAATCTGTCAGGGATCTCCAGCTACACTTTGTACTCAACATCATAATTATCTAGTGCTCGATAGTAATTTTATTCCAAAAAAAGAAAACATAGCACATCATAGTAGTGTATAGTAGCTTTAAGAGCAAAAGGTGGGTACTGAGTCTGAGTTTTGAGAAGCTCTTATTGTTCACTGTCAACCATACAATGTATTTAAATTCTGTATTTACTTCTCCATGTTATAGTTCTCCCTTTTCCCACGCTCGCCTCAAATTGCCTACCTATGTACAGGTAAAATATATGCGTACAATTCATTCAATCCAGTCTTCATTGTTGATCATAAATAATAAATCAAATGTTATAGTTTATTTAAAAGTCGACACAATAATTATACAGTGATAATAAAATATTGCCCAGCTGTACATAATTTCTCGCAGTCATCAGTGCTGTAAGGTGAACACATACACTCTTCTGTTGCCCTGCTCAAAGACCACATCAACCACGACTGAAATCTTTCGGGATTAAATCTTTAATGACACGATTTCTGTCGAACGCATTAGAGCTGGCATACTGCAGCCGAACCTGAACAAGCGTGTGCAATTTTGGACAAAGACAATGAAGGTTGATTGGCTGTGTGCTAAGTCGGCGGTGAGAAGTCACCAGTTAGAAAAGCAAGTGGCAGAAATCGGAACAGGCAACGACTCCCCCTTCATCAATTAACCCACTGAAATCAAATTAACCCGCAAGGAGTCGCGCTCCCCTCTGGCATTTTGCACCACAAATGAAGAGCGATGCACATTACTGCACTTGTGAGCGAGCTGGAGCGACACAAAAGCACCAAACAGGTGTAGGGAGAAGGCCTTCTGGGGCCGCAGACACTAAACAGATGCTTTTCCTCTGCCTTCTGCCGCCACCTTTACAAGCCCCTACAAAACAAGGGACCGTCATTTGATCTGTGTTCTGCTGTAGCATCCAGCCCTGGGAGGTGAGCAAGCCAAGCGACCTAATTAGAGCAGCGAGAGTCCCCAGGGCTGAGTGACGGATAGACCTGCCAATCACGCGGCAGAGAGCCTCCATCAAGCCGTGACTTCTCACCTGACACAAAGAGAGATAGGAGGCGCCGGCGGTGGAAGACCAATAAGGACAGCGACACATTGTGTGCAGAGGCGCTGCCGCATCTAAAAGGGCTGACAAGATCCCCAGCCATTTGGCAAATAAAACAACACAAAGCTGCGGCGTCAGGCTGCTTTGAAAGCATTAAGGGACGGGCTAAAGCAGTGGCCCTGCTTAGACTGAATTATTAACGTGCAGATAAATAAACCAGTCTCTGCTTTACTAGTGTCTCTGGTGTAACTTAATTAAGCGTGACAAGCCACAGGGAGGGGAGAAACCAGCGAAAGACACAGACAAAGACAGCAAAACTGAGAATCACAAAGAAGAAAAAGAAACAGAGGACGGGGAGAGAAAAGTAAAAACAGTTGCTAGGCAACATACAACATATATAGGAATTCGGCAAAGGTGTCCAATTTTTGAGATTTCTGTCTCCTGGGTTACAGTGGAAATATAACATTTCTGTGGACTTGTTCTGCCCGTCAGAACTACACCTCCATCTGCTCCCTCGCAGCTGGAATCCATAAACTCAAATTTGGCCGCAGATGTTATCGAGCACGTCATACATGCGTCAGGAAAGTCCTGGGATTACCAGAAGCAAGACACTGACATCGCAGTCCAAGATTACTCATTGGGTTCCTTTAGCAAGAGAACGAGTAGAATGAGAGAATTCGGCGGCGGTAATTGTACAATTAGCGCTGCATGGAGGCTTGTGAAATGCCTACAAGTAGTTAATAGTGTGATTGTTCCTGGAAATTGGGCAAATGGAGCATAAGCGGTATGAAAAATATCTCATTTGGCTTGTAATTTCCTGCATTGATTCTTTCCGCGGGGATGCCATTTCAGATAAAATGACAGCACTGCATAAGTCAGCATGACTTTTCCCTGTTTCATTACACATCAGATAAACAAAAAATACAAGGGAGAAAAACTGGAGAGCGCAGTTTGTGTGCGTGTGTGTGTGTGCGCGTGTGTGCGTGTGTGTGTGTGTGTGTGCAGGTCGTAGGCAAGGCCGGGCCACTAACTCCACTGTAGGTCACAGCCGAACAGGTTTCAACCCGCAAACTCACCTGGCTGCTGGCTGTAATCTTTAGGTTGCTTACTAAGTGGGAGTGGCAGCCAATCAGAGCTTTAACACTAGAAATCCACCAACACGCTCAACACACACAAACACAAACACAAACACACACACACACAGTCTTATGTAATCCCAATTCAGTGCTCCTCTCCTGTCCATTCACTCTTTGAAGCAGACACAACGCCACCATGTTCATATCTTCCCTAACACCACAAACGCCCCGTGCTCCCTCGGTCACGCCTGGTAAACACTCCAACAAGCCTTTTGTGTCTTCTACTGGAATGTCCGTTTATTCCACGAGGCAAGCCAGGACTGAAATTGAGCTGTACAAATTTTCATTAGCATCTGAAAAATCATGGGTGTCTGCCTAATTCAAGATGAGAGGGAGCGCCGCTTGGCAGCGCAGGGAGAATCAATGCACCACAAATGGCTGTGAATCAACAGTCTGCACATAATGTGTTTGTTCTCATCAAGTACCCGTCTGATTGGTTGCAGATAATCTCTCAATGGAACATGAACACATGATAATTAGAATTTGCAACAGCACAGCAGACATTAATGTTTTCTCTCTCCCCTTGCTTTGTGCACCCTTTAACCTAAAGTGTGCTCTAACTGCAATTGAATCCCAGCCAACCATGATATTGGCAAAGCTGTCTGGCTTGCAGAAAATATTTGCCCAGTTACAAGCAGGGACCAGTGTCTGCCTATAAAAAAAAACTTCTCTTTGTCAAGGTGTCTGCAGTCAGGCAGAGAGAGCGCAAACAGATTCTCACGAGACAAAGACATGGAGTCCCGTGTGATGGCACACGGAGCGGCGGCATCATTACACACAAGTTGTGGACAGACATCAGACGTCGGGCGTCACAATTTGGGTTCAGACCAGAGGCAAGGCACATCTGAGATGTAATAAATTGGAGGAAAGCGGTGTAAATTCCATGAGGAAAAACAGAAGCGTGTGGAGGAAAAGTGTTATCAGCATGTATGAGACAGAACAAGTAAATTAAGCAGCTGAGTGCATTTACTCAGGTCCTGTTTTTAAGTACACTTCTGAGGCACTTGTACTTGAATGTTTCAGTGTTGTGGCGTTAAATGCTGTCTCATTACAGGAAAATCTGTAAATCAACAACTAGAGGTCATAATTACTCTTCAGTAACTTCTTTACTGCCTCTTTCTCACTTTGCCTCAGACAGCATTTCACTATTTAATAGTCACCACAACGCAGGTTGGTTCATGTATACTGCTCTCATTCTAATGTTAAGTTTTATTGCTATTTCATAGTTTCAATTCTTACTCTACACTTTTTACCTGTCACTCTTCGTACTTCTGCGGCTGCAATGCCTGAATTTCCCCTCTGGGAATCAATTGAAGCTTATCTTAGAGTCTCAGAGCAGGTTAAAATAAAAATCTCTTTTTTAGTGAGATCATTTCAACCTGTTTCTAAATTAAATCGTGTTGTTTCAAAAATGTTACTCTTTTTAGAGTCAAGTATAATTCTTCTTGATAACAGAGCAGTGATCAGTATGATAATCATCTAAAAGAATATCATGGCATCGCAGTATTACACAGTTATTATAATTATTATTATCAGTTAGAGCTACAGTGACCCTTAATGGGTAGAAAACAAGTTTTTATGGTTAAAAATATATCATATCAAAAAAACGATGTCCAGACAGATATGAAACTTGACATGAATTTAAAATCGTATTATATTTATTAACACTAATACAGCAGAATTTAGTACAGTAGATTAACAGATGTACTCGGTATGATAATGGTTAAGTTTCATACAAAAGTTTTCATATCTCTTCAACCCTACAGTGACTGTATAACTAGCTCCACCATGACCAGCTTCAACATTAAAATGCTGCTTCCAGGTAAACCCACAGATGTTGTCTATGTTGTTATTGTACTTGTGTACAAGGGCTTTTATTTATAATGGAGTATTTGCACAGCGAGCTACTGAATTCTTCTTCCGCCACAAACATTCGGACTTACAAAAACAGCAGCGGCCGCCAGCAGCGGTTAATGTTAATCTAGTGGTCCATCAGTGTGTGTGCCAGCTAACTGGCTAACTTTCCAGCTATCACAAGCAGCCGATGGCACCAGCTACTGCTCATTCCTACCAGTCCTCCTTTCCCACTCGGCCTTCTGTCGCCCGGCACACATGCGGGAACAACCAGTGGGCGCCGAGAATAGCACACAGCTGGCACTGCAGGGCTTACATATTTCACACTCAAGCCACCGTGCTCCAAAATACTCCTGCCCATCCCGTCCCACTTCCAGCTCCGGGACCAGCGGTGGTTTCTCTCTCCCTCCTCCCCTCCCTGTCTGTCTTTGAACCGTTCTTCACCTCTGTGGCAGCGCCCTGACAAGCCGACTGCTCAGATAAGATCCATGACTACACTCAGGAGAATTTAATAGAAAAGAGATGTGTAGTAAAAAAAAAAAAAACACGAGTGAGGAGAACCCTGTCTTCCTGTTCCCGGCCTGGACCCTGCCCTCTCTCCTTCTCCGTCAGTGGATAACAATGGCGGTTCACAAAACGTTTTGTTACGGCAGCGAACACTATGCGCGGAAAGCTGTATATGTCTGTGTCGATGCGCGTTCACACAGGTGGGCCGCAGCCGGGTTGAGTCCTATTGCGATGACAAGAGATTCCCACAGCAGTGACAGGGGCAGATTAGTGGGAGGCGCCACACACAGACTCAAGGTGAAGCCGTGTGCCTAGCTGTCAAAATTGCAAGCAAGCAGAGCCAAAAGCACAGGTTGGGCATGGGGGGTTGGACTGTTGAGCGAGAAGCAACCAGATGGAGCCGCCGCCGTAGGGCACGCAGCAGAAGACTGGGTGGTGGGGTGATGCCTTGGAAACCTGGACCGATCCCCCTGCTTGTGTAAGAGGACTCCGCTGCGGCTTCAATGTCATCCTTGGACGTCTCAATATAAACAACGCTTTAATAATGTCACTGTCAAGAATCAGCGGCTCACATCGAGCGCCTGCTCGGATTTAATTCAATTCAGTTTATTTATATAGCGCTAAATCATGACGGACGTTACATCAATGCACTTTTCATACAGAGCAGCTCTGGATATACGCTTAATTACATTATTCACAACTATTATTTAACCATAGTATGTCTACTTCATCCGGTTTATCAGATATTCCTGCTTTAAAGGACAAGTCTGGTGATAATCTATGTTCTTCTTATGGTCAACAAATACTAAGATAACAATACACTGATTCGGCTAACATCAATTATATTGTGTAACTTATTCCCCTGTGGCTCAGACCTCCACAGCTGTTCAAAAACACATCAGTGAGCCACACCATTGACTTGAGCCAATTTTCCATACAATGTATATACAGATATGAATCCGCAGCTGAAAAAAGCCCCCAAAATAATTCACCTTTTTTTTTATCAATATTCAAACTTTTATAAGACTCTTACATGCAGTAGCTGCAAAAGGCGTAGTTAATTATGAATGTCTGCATAATAAAGTATGTATTAATCTTAATAAAGAGCTTAGTGACGCTTTAGCAATGACATAAGAGGTATCAACTCATTAATAGTGTTTGTAATGCTGTTATGTTATAAACAATGCTAAGAAGCTCATAAGGCTTTGATTAACTGTCATTATTAACTTTTAAGTTTCTTGATCACACAATAATCTAACATACATGTGTTTAAAATGGTATTATTAACACTTCTCATTAATGTTAATAAGCATCTTATAAGGGCCTTATTACCTATTAAATAACTCCTATTAGAAGGACCTAAAGCGTTACATTTAGTTATTAAACTACTGTGCTCAAAACATTTAAGAGTTGGCAAATGTACCTCTCTGTTATCAATATTGGGTAAAAGAAATAAGTCCTTGCAGCACAACATCAACAAATGAGCAATAAATCAGACAGAATCAGCACTGATTCATTGTTCGGGATCTAGTTTAGACTATGTTTAAGATATGAGAACTGTAGCGTAGCTTTGGTTAAATAATCAAAGGTTTTAATAAGGAAAAGCTTTAGTAAGATGTGAAGATAATATTGTTGTGGCTCCTACACTGAGGTATCGTGACAGCGCTGGCGTCCAAACGACACCGGCCGTTGTAACAAACTCCAACTTGACCGATTCTTTGGCTGAGCGGATCGCGACACGCACTCCATCCCGCCCCGTGCTCGCTTCCTCATCCCCAAGCATCCTCGCCACGCACCGCCATTAATGACGAGGAAATGCAAACAGTCTATATTAAAAAGGTACCATACCCTGATTACCTGCTTCTTTTTACAAGGCACGGCCACTCACCTGCCATAAATCAAGACACCGCTGTTAATGGTATTCCCTCTGCCTCATCTCTTAGCGCTTTATTTCTATGCCAGACGGCGGCATCATTATTATTATACATGCAAGAGATCTCTATTGGAGTACAGTTTGGCTAATGAGCACCTCTTAGTTGATCACATTAGACCTGCACTCGAGGACACTTAATTACCAGTGTTGCATTCGCTGTCGGGGGGGACACAGGAAGTCCTTTAATTAAGGTCTCTGCATCCTACCTATGTTTGTACAAGCGTGCGTCCTTGGGATATGGGATGCATTCTCATATAAAGGCGATAAAACATGCAGGGTGTGTGTGTGTGTGTGTGTGTGTGTGTGTGTGTGTGTGTGTGTGTGTGTGTGCGTGCATGTGAGTGTGGGTGGAGGATTTAGTGTGTTGCATTTGCGATACATATGTTTGTGCGAGCAAGTGGGTGTTTATTTATTTTTTTTTTCTTCCTCTCTCCGTGTTGTTGGTGTTTGTGAATGTGTGTGTGTGTGTGTGTGTGTGTGTGTGTGTGTGTGTGTGTGTGTGTGTGTGTGTGTGTGTGTGTAGGTGTGTGTGTGTGTGTGTGTGTGTGTGTAATATGATGGGTGTTTGAAGTTTGTCTCCCGAGTCTGGGATGGTTTTCAGTGTTTACAATGCACACACACACACACACAGGCGCACACACAGCGAGGCTTCCTGTGTCGTGAGGCTCTTTACTGTCTCTCCCCTTGCATTTCATATTCAGGCTCAGGGACTCTGGCTCGAGTCAGTGTCAGAAGAAAAACCTGCCCAGTCCACAGAAAGATGACTGTTTTCTCTCCCCCTCTCTCTCTTCTCTCTCTCTACCTCTCATTACATTCCTCCCCTCCTTTAATTTTCTCCCTCGCTCTCTGTCTCACTCCTTCACTCTCAGCTTCTCTCTCTCTCTCTCAAATAGGCTGAGGCTAGCAGTCAGGAAATGCACATCAGTCATAATACTTTCCTAAAATGAAAACAGATTCCGCTGCAGACCTTCAGTCTCAGTCTCTCTCTCTCTCTCTCTCTCTCTCTCTCTCTGTCTAGCTGAAAACATTCCTCTGTTTTCTCCTCTCGTCCTCCACCCTTCCCTCCTCTTAGCTCACCAGCTCGGATCCTTCTCTCTCCACCGTGCGACGGGGGTCTCGTTTGCTCCCCGTCACAGGCGGATGATTGGCCCGGCAGACGAGACGGTTGTTTCGCGGGGTTGTGTGTGTGTGTGTTTGTGTGTGTGATCACGGCCGATCGCGAGTGTGTGACATTGATCCGCTTGCGCCCCCATAAAGTCCCACAGTGCGGGGCACTCACGCTTTTCTAAGGTAGTTTTTTATTGATGCCGGTTGCTATAACAGGCAGTAAATCAGTGTGAGGGACGAGGTTAGTGCATGTTGGAATGCTGTTTAACAGGCTGTCAGACCAGAGCGCTCACCGGTTCGCCACAAGACCTTTATGTGAGCTAATATGACCTGGAGGAAAAGGTTAAGAAATACCACACCTTGGATGTTACACGCGTGTATTTTTGGCATGGAACTAATAATATTATCGTTGTGTATGCTATGAATTGACTGATCCATTTTGTAGTCCATAAAATGGCAGAATATAGGGCAGGAGAATGTACTGATAATACATTGTTGTCATGATATGAGACTGTATAACTTTTCACAAGTGTGCCTGACTTTTTCATTCAGGTGCATCATTTGGGTGCATCTGATTTATACATTTCAGATTCATTTGTAAATGATTGTAGAGAGGAATAAAAGGTGCAAATGCATGCTTTTCCTCATTCAGATCAAAGAAGTTGAGATAACCTAACATGTTTAATTATGAACTTAATGAATATAACACATTTTCAGGCACAATGGTGCAAACAAAAAAAATATTAATATAAAAAAATACTTTTTTAGGGAGCATGCGCAACCAAAACAGTCGCACCCAGGAGCCCTGTTATCTTAGGTTTTGGACATTGTTATATTGTGATACAGCATAAGTGTGTCCTTTCCTGGTTTTAAACACGGTATTACAGTAAAATGATGTCATTTTCTGAAAACTGCTTTTACCCAACGAGTCATTATATCCACATTACAGATGATTATTTATCAAAAATCTAGTTATCCCTACAAAACTGGTGCGATATTGATAAGAGGTATTTGGTCAGAAATCGTGTGATACTTAATTTTGTTTCCCAGTCCTGGCGTTTACGAAGCATTTTTGAGGAGATTTAAGGAGCATCGAGATATATATTTATACATCAAGTATCACGATAAAGACGAAAAATACTGTAAGGTTTAGATTTTTCTTTTTTCTGCCTTTTCATGGCTTTAATTAGACGGACAGCTTAGAGGGATGACAGCGAATGGCCACAGGTCAGTTTCGAACCTGCTACAGTGAGGACTCCGCCTCTGTGCTGTACATGCGGGACACATGCTCTACCAATGGAGTTACTGTGGCATCCAAACAATGTGTTTTTATCGCAAAGCCCGCGCAGAAAATTGTGAAAAATACCCAATACAGTTTCCTGGAGACAAAGCTGACACCTTCAACTTGTTGGAACAACCAGCAAAACCTCCAAAAAGGTATTTCATTAAAACAACAACACAGACAAAAGCAGGAAATCCTCATATGTGATGAGCTGGAAACCTCCAATTATTTACACATTATCAGAATTGCTGTCTGGTAAATTCTCTGTGATTAACTAAACAATTCATCAGCAGATAGTTCCAGCGTGAACAACAAGAGGTCAAATGCGTAAGCGAGCAGGATTTCTCTGCGTCTTCTTTCGCCGGATCAATACTCACACCTGATGAGATTCACTCACTTTCACTTCTTCTCGATGCTTATCAAGCAGCCATGTCTCAGTTTCCAACAAGCGGGATACAATCCGCATGCCTCAACCAGGACACTCGGTGTGTCATTACTGTTTTGCTCTGCCTTTGGACTTCCCTGCAGGAGCCCTTGCCAGTGAGCGACCGCTGTGGCACCAGCCAGTCATAAATATTCTCAACAAGCCAGCTGATGGATGGTCTCTTTCCCCGCTTCAGTTTGAAAGGGATGTTCACACAGGGCCCGCACGATGGCCAACAACGCCACGGCAGAGTGAATAAAACCTTTTTTTCACGCAAGGGAATAACCTCGACCGAGAGAGCTGAGGGGGACGTAATCACTGTTTTCGACTGCTGTGTGTCAGACTGAGTGAATTTAAGACGTGTGATGCTGGAGCGCTGACGCATTTGTTTTAAGCGTCAGCGGATTCAAACAAGATGCTTTTGAACGGCTTAAGATATTATTTTGAATCCCTTTCTCCCTGCTCGCTCCCTTTGCAGTCACAGAACTACACGAGAAGGACGAGCCACCAGAGCTTTGTTTGAGGTTTCAGAGATTTATGCAACAACTACAAAGTTTGTTTCTCCTCCCTAGCTAACAATTGAAACTCAAAGCATGTGGCATGTGTGGTGTGACAGTGGTCGTCCAGCATGATCACCTCAAAAGCCCTCAGGACCCCTGTGCTGTTGTGGTTCTCAGCAGCCCTGTGCCCAAAGCTCAGGCTACTGCATGCCTTTCCACTTGGCTGCCTGTTGTAGTAGGACAGTTAACTCGCTGATTGCAGGATGAAAACTGTGAAAACACGCACGGCACTCACATCTCCTCCACCCTCGACAAAACCAGTGCAGAGATGACACCGCCTGTGGAGTCAAAAACCCCTTTTTTCTTTCACAAGAACTGAGTGTGAAAGTGTTGCTTCCGCTGCCTGTGCGCTTGATTCATGCTGTCTGTCAAAATCTTAACAACCTTCCCTAATCTGCAGATTTACAACCTTTGCGAGCTACTTTTGTGGATCAACAACAACACGTGAGGGGATTGTTCGCTGAAGAGATCTGGCTTTAGAAGTATTATGAGTGCGCTGTGTAGTTTTGGGGGGAACATTTTTTAACCAGGAGAGAAAAGATCGTCCTGCCTGAACAACATCAATACACAAACTCTCGCTGTTGTCATGACTGAATAAACAACGTAACCTTAAAGACAACACAGTTTCATACTGTTTCTACTTTGTTTATATGTGGCGGACCCTGCCACCTCTCTAGCTTCAAACACTGTTCTGGGGACCTTATATTGTAATTCTTTTTTTTCTTCTTTTTTCTGATTTCCTTTTTTAAAACTCCATAGTGCTTCTTCAAAGGACAACAAAGTTTCATACTGTTTCATTTTGTTTATATGTGGCGGACCCTGCCACCTTTCTAGCTTGAAACAGTGTCCTGGGGACCTTATTTTCCTCTGAGAACAGCTTGTTTATGTAGCTATGGTAAAGACTAATATTTCTGAGTTTGTATCATGACATCATTAATATTGTTAATATCAAAATACTGTTGAATTTCCTCTCCAAAACTACATGGTCTCCTTTTCTTCTCCTTTAAAAGGACAACACAGTTTCATACTGTTTCACTTTGTTTACATATGGCGGACCCTGCCACCGTCCTCGCTTCGAACATGATGTTTCTCTGACAACAGCTTGTTTATTTACTTATGGAACAAAAAAATAAAACATGTTCTGAGCTCGAATCACTACCTCATTAATATTGCAAGCATTATAATTCTGAGTTCCTAAAAGAAACGACAGAGGGGCCCTTTAACAGACGGGTGTACAGCAGTACGCCTTCCTTTCCAAGTTAGTTGCTTGGCAATGCAACAGGAGTTCCAGCTACATTTCCAGTGAAATGATTATTTAAAAAGGGGGAGGAGGAGGATCATGGGCCAGAAAGCAGACTGTGTTTATCTGTTGTCTATCTGCTGAACAACCGTGCAAAAACTGCAAAACAGGGCGCCAGAATAAGCGGTCAGATTGTTTTGGTAGCATTTCTGGAAAATTGCGTTTTAAGCTTTTTTTAAGTGCAGTTGTTCTTCCTGGGATCGTGTTGGTTATTTTTTTAAGCCTACTGGGGCTGAGATGTCTTATTATAACAGGCTTCTTTTTTTAACCCCTCGCTAATGATTACCTAATAACAACACCAGCAATTGGTTCACCTTTGCACGGCGGACACGCGTGCCTCCTACTTGCCTTATGACTTGTCGATCGCCGCTGGTTGGCTCGCATGCGTGTGTGTGTGCGTGTGTGTGTGTGTGTGTGTGAACAGATGCGTGATGTATTGATACTGTACCAGAGAGAAGATGTTGGAGTGGCAGTCCTCAAGGCTTGCCCCGTTAGCCACCCAATTCGCTGTTGTAGTCATACTCGTCCGCCGTTGGGGTCGTCAGCGCTGGGCATGTCGAAATCCTACATCGGCATCAAAACACCGAGCAGGGGGGGGGGGGCTGACAGAATCGAGCACGGCTCAGGGTCCAGATAATAGAGGAATGGGCGTATTCAGAACAAAAAAAAGAAGTGCAGAATGCATCCATATAAAAAAAAAGCTTGCCCCCCCACCCACCCCCAGCACCCCACCACCACCAACAACCGCCCCCCGGGCGCACAACGGGATATAGTGTTGTAATGTAAATCCGAGCGTGTGCGTGGATCAAAACATGGTTACAATCCAGGTCAGGCAGATTCCAAATGTGATCATTGTCAGAGGCGGAGGGCAGAGAAGCGTATCCATTTCAATCCACGGCGCGCGCACACACACGCGCGCGCAAACACACACACACACAGACGCACACACACAGACGCACACACACAGGAAGATCAGCCTGTTTCCATATCACAGTCTTTTTTCCGCTGATAGTTTCATCATTGAATGAGCATAATCCATCTGGAGAACCACCAGCACCTCCACCACCTCCACCCCTCCCTCCAAAAAAATTAATGAATAAATAAAGAAACAGAGGAGTCCAAACTTCCTTCCTCCAAATATATCACACGCTCTGCAAAAAAAAAAAAAAAAGAAAAAAAGAAAAAAAAAACAATTAGAGCCGAGGCATTTTTAACATGCAGGGGGATCTGATTCCGTCTGCTCCACAAGCTGATGCACCACTTGTGATAGTTTTCGAGAATTGCATGAGCTATTTATAGCCGCCTTTTCTTACCACAACCGTCCCTCTCTCACAATGTAACCCTGCCTGTCCGCCTCGCACTAAACAGGAATGTTTAATCCCTCTGTTGCTCTTGAATTAAAAAAATAAATAAAAATAGAAAAATCGCACCGCGGACGAGGCGAGACGGAGACGAGGGGTCGCTGAGAGGGGGAAAAAGAAACAAGAAATAAGCCTCCCCCCTCCCTCCTTCCTCGGCTGATCCTCCGTGGCAAGGGCTGGACGACAGCAACCAAAAAAGAAGGAGCGAAAGAAAGTGGAGCGGGTTTCCAGCAGAGAGAAGAGGAAAAAAAAGCCCCGAACCGTGAGTCAAAAGAGCGTTCAGACGAGAAGAACTATTCTCACTGACTCCGCCACCAGGAAAAAAAACGACAAGCAGAGGGCTTCTGTAGAGGAGGCTAGAAAAAATCCTTCCTTCCTTTCAGTTTGATATCATTACGAAACGTCCTCTCTCCGACCACAACAGCCTCTCTCTCTCTCACACACACACACACACAAATATATATCAGATTTCTTCAAACGCACAAAGTGACAGTCCTCGTCTGGTGGATGTTGCACGCTGCAGATTTTCTCTCTCTCTCTCTCTCTCTCTCTCTCTCTCTGTCTTTCTGCTCCTCCTTCTCCTTCTCCTGCTCCTTCTTCTCCTTCTTCTTCTTCTGCCTCGACAAAATGATGGTTCGATTATTGAATTAAATCCTCCGACATGTGCACCGCGGCTCCCTCGGCGGCGACCTCCTTCCTCATTGTGCGCGTCGTTATATTGGTAAATAAGTGTGCGCGCAGGCTGCCCGTGTCATTCTCACTCTCTGTGTCTGTTTGCTTTACGCGAAGCGCCGCTGAAGCATTTTCTCTCTCTCCCTCCCTCCCTCTCTCTCTCTCTCTCTCTCTCTGTCTCTCTCTCTCTCCCTTCGCGCACGATCGTCCTGCCCACCACGCATTGTAATGTAATGGCGGTCGGAAGCGTACTACCGAGACTCGCCTTCCCATTTGGCCAAGTTTGCGCTCACGTGATCAAAGTCTGGGATTACTGGACTGTTCGGTATCTTGCTGATATGAGGCTGGATGCGTCCGTGCGCCGCTGTCAGCCTTTCATAGTTGCCACTTAAAAAAAAAAAGAAGAAAAAAACGGTCTAGGGTCATCCGTCCGTCAACGTGCTCTCATATGATTTTACACCGTGTTCCTGTTTTTTTTTTTTTTTTCTCTCTCTTGTTCCATCGCTTTGTGGTGTCTCTCTGTGTTACATAATGTAACAGTGTTCTCACAACAGAGGATGTGACAGAATAGAGGTCAGAGTGACTTACTGAGCTCATGCTGCGTTTCATAAGAGCCATCTATGTAGGTTAGTCTTACACTCATCAAATGCATTGCATCATTCACAGCACTCGGAGCACTTTTGGTGGTCTTTATTATTATTTGGGAATCATTTCACAGATGAGGGAAATGTGTCAAATCGTGCTTTGTTTGCAGTCATCCTAATCTGGATGTATACACAGGGCCGTATCCAACATTTAGAGGTACTGAGGGCTTGATGATATGAATTCCCCCCTGGGATCCCAGAGATATATTTTTAATATTTTCTTCCTTTTCATATTTTATTTATTGAGCTACCTGTTCAGTTTTAGGGATCTATTTGCAATAATAGAAGATAATATTCATTATTTTATTTTCCCAAGTGTATGTACATGTCTTTTCTTACCTTAGAATGAACCCTAGAGGGCATCAAAAGGGCGTTACATTAAAATCTGGACACAACCTTGAAGGCGGAGCTAAACGCTGCTCAGTGGCACATGAAGCCAAAATGGATCGACATCCTGGCTATAAAATTACCCAGATCTTCCGTATTGTGCAGCGCATAGAGTGTGCATACATGTATCAAAACAGTTTAATCATATGCTCTTTTAGATTTTTCCAATTTTACTAGACTGAATGGCTCAATTTATGATGGTTAATGGAGTCATTTCACGAGGGTTGTGATGCTCAAAAAACAAAACAAAACAGACACTTCTTTCACAATGGAAAATAGTATTTTTGGACCCCATTGTTGTAATGGCACGGTTTGGCCACTACGAAAGTTGGCTTCAGAGCCTGGCGCTCTTCACAGGGCCTTGGTGCATCCTCTTCCACGTTGAGCCACCATGTTGCTACAGTAGCTCAGAACAGACAAACCAAACAGTGGCTCTACAAAGGGACTTTGACATGTTTTGCCACTCTTCACACTACCTGCCCAGTATCCGACAGAAGACACACAAGTTTGCAAATAGATGGTGAAAATAGTCGAGCATTTAGCGGCTAAAGAGGCAGATATTTTTTCTCAAGGGTGGTGGAGACCAAAAGCAGCGCAAAAAGGAGAGTGACTATTACAAATGTTGTTACAAATGTACAAAGGTTGCTAAATCCCCTGACAAAAAGGCTAGGCAGAAGGTGATTAAAACTGCCCAGAAGATCTACAGAGCATCAGTGATATTGGTGAAGTGAGGTGGCTGCAAAGATACTACAAGCCAGCAGCCACCCCAGCTACAGCCTGTTCACCCTGCTGCTATCTGCCAAAAGATACAGAAGTATCCGCTGCCGCACCACCAGAGTGCAGCTTCCGTCCTCAGACTGTGAACTCATCTTTATGACGGTTAATTCATTAGTGGGTTTTGTGTGCATAATTTAGGATACTGCAATCGGAGTTCTTGTGATGGACAATACAAACATATTGTATCACCCTTCCTACTCTCCACTCATGCGTGGTGTGTTGTTGTGTTTACGTAGACGTATTGTTGGAGGTTTTGTTTACTCTGTCCACAGAGAGCTTCAGTTGTTCTCTGGGTCTGCAGGTGGTGCCCTTTGAGGCTGAAGAACAAAAGATTATTAATAAAGCCACAGTTTCCTGAGGTGAACGGAAGAGGCCATCCAGGAGTCAGTGCATCAAATATTTGTGTCGCTATCAATAATGCATTGGATATTAGATGCTGTATGCACTATACGTTTGGATTTCTTTTACGTTTGTATTACAAAGGTCGCTGGATTCGATGGTTTCATCTTCAAACTTACACATTTTCTTACATTTGTTTGCTCAATCCTTTTTTATCAATGTTAATGCTCATCTTGTAAACCGAACTATGATACTTCAGTGCAGAGTTGTTTATCTCGTGTATAATTTTAGTCATGAATAAACAGGAGAATGAATAGTCAATAGCTACAGACCTTTGCACATGGATCCCCCTCGAGGTCTGTCAGTTTATTCAGTCAATAAGCTTTTTTATCCCTCAATCACATTATCCTTTGCTGACAAATAAAATCGTTTAACAACGAACTGAATGGCTTTTTTTCATTTTGTAGCTGTAAATGTGCAATGATTTTTCGAAATGCCCTCACTGTGTAAAAAATTACTTCACCCTTTATCCTATTATCAGGCTTTGCTTTCCAGGGATTTATTTTGCATGTCAGTGTGACTGCGTGACGATCCAGCTGAGAAGACTGAATTAGTTACACACAGTGACGAGAGGAGTTTCTCCTCCCTGACAGATTTTTACCATGGAATAGATAACAGCGCTTTCTTAAAGTGAGGTGTGGTGTGAAGGGCGGTGGAGGTAAGAAGTGTCATCAGAGAGTCAGAGGGCCTAGATCGTCTAAAGATCAGCATCAGCAATTACAATGATCTAATAGGATCTGAGTGAAAAACTACAATCCATCATAGTCAAGTAAAAACATATCACATTCATTTTAAAGGAGACATCTTCAGGTTCATAATATCATTTTTGGGTTACTACTTGTATAGGTTTACATGTTTTCATGCTCAAGAAAACACGTCGATTTTCTCATGCTGTCCAGTGCCGCAGTCTCTTCTGACTGGTCGGCTCACACACGCCTGAGCCACCATCGCTAACAACAACAGAGCAGCCGTGCTAAATCAATTGTCACGTGCCAAACTAGCCATGAATTACTCAAATGTATAACATGGTGATGTAGTGTGATATCACAAAGTCATGAGAATAAAGGCAGGTCTACTGACTGACTTTGTCTTATTTATTGTCATATATGCATATATGTGTGTATGTATAAGTGCACAATGAGAAATGTCTTGATAAAAAAACATAACCATCTTTATTCAATGCTCCTTTTCCATGTTTTACCATCAACCTCCCAAAATACATATTGTTGTGCAAGATTCAGGTGTTCTGGGTGACTCTTGTCTTTCAGTATAAACCATCATTAAGTACAAAGTGTGTCAAACATATTCGATGCAGTGATTTCCCTGATGTTGTCATATTGACTGAAATAAAATCCTGTGTCCGCTTTGTCTGAGACAAGACCAAGTAAAAATGTAGTAGATTCCAAGACGAGACAGAGACCATCAAAAAAGCCAGATTTCAATACTGCAACACTACTTGCATTATCATTCTCTTACATATGACGAGATGAGAATAATATTGTTTATCACAGCAATTTCTAGGACGATGAAAAACTAGTCGTGGTTACGGGCCTTTGTTGCAGCTCCCGGAGTTTTACATTTTCTCGAACATCAAACCCAGCATTACGTGAAGTGTACAAACGGATCCACCGTGGCAGTAGTTTGATTTCTGTTTCATTATTCATAGGAATTTCCAGGCTGAACGTCTACATGTAAGAGATGTAACCTCAAGTGTAAATCTAACAGAGCTATTTATAGACAACTGTATATCCCACTTGCTGCCATACATCTCTAGTAAAGATCATCATAACGTGACACATCCAATCCATTATGATATAAGTACACCTCTGACATTAATCACTGTGCACAGCTTTATGTATTTGAGAAAACAGCTTGCAGCTGGTACATACTGCCACAGAGAGGGAGCCTTTAGTCCAGTGATTCCTCTTCTATCTGAAAAGCAGTGAGGGAAAGATATGAATCAGATGGATGAGCGAGGGCTTAGCCTGGCAGTTATTGATCCCTTTGCTCCCGGACTGATCCAGGACTCATTTGGAGACTTTTTTCCCCCTCTTTTGTTCGATACATCCTTAAAGGCTTTCAAAAGACTCTCGCACACAGTTTGGCACACTTGGTGAGAAGCTGATGGGATGAGATGCTATCAGTTTGAATAAATCTATTTCAATATGCCACGTATTTCCCCTCATCAGGCCCCCGCTGACTTTATCTGTGTGTGAGGAGAAAAGAGGCATCACTGCTCTGATTAAAGATAATGTGTTTGTCTAGACGACATGTTTTCTGTTTTGGTAGTGTGTGCGTTTAATGTGTGGCTCTGTTAAAGTATACAGGGATATAAACTAACATGGTGCAGTAACCTACAAACGTATAGTCGCATGAATATATGCAGACATGCAGGGTGGCACAAGTCTTTCAGCGACACATCAAATATATTATTTAGACCTAGTCTTTTAATAGCTCAATGGTATATGTGTTCACTTTGTTCAAATTTGTGTTTGTCATTTTGTCACTTAAAACACATTTGTCAACTTTGCAGAGTTTCAGAATTGAAATTGAGAACTAGAACTACAGAAGTGCCAAAAAAAAGAAAAGAAAAAAAAAGAAAACTGTTCCTCTCTCAATTGTGCTGGTTTATTAAAGCCCCTTAAACTCGGCTAGAAATCTTGACATTTTTTTCTATATCATTTAACATGAACAACTAAAACAACAAAGGTATTATTTATCTAAGGTGCAGTTTGTAATTTGATAACTACAATCATAAACAGAAGGTGAACAACTGATAGTTTAAATGACATGTCAAAGACATTTATATACTGTGTTACAGAGATATCTTCTGCAGTTAGCATGCTAACCAGCTATCCCTGGCTAGCCCTGTCTGGGAATGCCACTTTAGCTGTAAATCACCTCTGTACTGTATTACCTGCTGTCAACTGGCCCTCGCCAGCATTCCCCGCTTTTAGCAGCAGTTACCGGTTACATGACAGTGAAGCAGACGTGTAACAAATCATGTGGCAGGTAAGCCATCTTAGACGTTGCTTAAGTTTTAATGCTGCATTTAGTACACCTGGCTAAAACTAGCTAGTACATGCAAAGAACTTACACACTAGCTTATACAATTAATTTAAAAATAGCATTAATAATAATGTTGCTGAATCCTGTTTGGGCATCATCATCTTTTTCTAACATAGAATACAAAACATATTTTTATGTCAAATAAACAAAAGTGTTCCAAATTTGAAGAAAATTGTGTGTTGTTGTTGGGTCCCATTGCCCATAGTGAAGCTGATTGATTACAAAAAAACATCATATATAGGTCATGATGATGAACAATGCTCGTGTACTTGTTCTTCTAAATGTTTTTGCATACAGCTAACTGTTGGAGGGCTCATTATTAATTTAGGACGAGCATATTGCGAGGGACTGCGCTCGCATGGACATCGGAGGCTGTTTATCATTCACACCCAGAGAGGAATGTGTGTTCCTTTGAAGAACAAGCAGTAGCCTCGCAGTATCTTCATTAGTGATTGATGGATCACCGTGCGCTAAGTTAACACACACCTAGCAGCAAATTCTCTCCATAAAATCAGATGCGAGTTTCTCCTCTCTTCGCGGGCTCCAATACCTCTCTGGCATTTCCTGGAGCGCGGAGAGTCTGGCTGAGAAGAATAGATGGTGTGCATTATAATGAACATGGGCTGACACCACCTCATCCATCATTCCACCCAGGAAAATTATAGCAGTGCCAGAGAGAGAGAGAGGAGGGGAAGAGAGAGAGAGAGACTTTAAATCACAGAACGTCTACAGGTCTAACTCTTCGAAGACTGTCATCAGCTCATTGCTGTTGTTTTTTAACTGCCCAGTCCACTTTTGATTTTGCTCTCAGAAGAAAGCTGTTTGTCTCCCTGTCAGTTCGCTGGACACCGACTGTAACTCCCCTAATGCATTTTACCTTGAATATACTTTTGAGACTTCCACTCGCATGCTTTGTTGTGTCTGCCTGTGAGACAGCACTCTGAATTCTGACTGCCATTTCTGCTACTGATTATTATCTAGTCTGCTGATTATTTTTTTATGATTGATGTTATTTCTATAAAATGACCTTCACAAGTGCTCAGACCCCTCAAGGTGATGTCTTCTACTGCCAAGTCCAAAACACAAAGGTATTTGGTTTACTACAAAATAAAACAGAGCAAAACAGCTAATCCTGACATTTAAGAAGCTGGAAACATGTATATGTGTGTGTTGCATTACTAGCCATGCAAGTGGCATGGTAATGTAAATGACAATGCCAGTCCACCATGTTGGTTCAGACTGAGAGGTATAGACAACTATCCAATGGATTTTCCGGAGATTCTGTGCCTGGCATTCATTTTCCCCTGAAGATGAATCTTGAATGACTTAGGTATCTGCAGAAATTTTCTCTCTTCTTCCAATCAATCATTTTGTTTTTATTGAAATGCCTCAACATTCACTTGACAGGTTGGTTTTCTACGCAAATTCATTGTCCCCAGAGGATGAATCCTACAAAGTTTAATCATCCCCTCACTCTTGCACCAGAAAAGGTGGTTGATATGTTTTGGTTTTCATTTAAATATCTGACAATTTGTGGGATGGATTGAGGATGAGTTATAAAAACTTTGGTCCTCATCAGGTCAACTCTCCTTCCGTCCTATACTTATGTTTAAAAACTAATGATATTGCCATCAGTCTTAGATATAAGGAAATGTTAGCATGCTAACTTCCATCCATTATCGGCAACTTGCTGCCTAACAGCTAAAAAAGTATTATACTGCCTTAGCAGGTTCACATTATCTTGTATCATATTACTGTGAGCATGTTAGCATTTAGCTCAAGGTGATGCCATGCATGCTGCGTCACAGAGAAGCTAGCATGACTTTAATAAAAAATGTCTTCACGGGCTGTTGTGTAGGATTTAGTGGCATCAAGTGGTGCGTTTACAAATTGCAACCAACTGAACACCCCTCATCTCACCCTGCCCTACAAGAAATAATGCTGTAAAAACATGGCGGTGTGACATGAAAAACACAACAATTCTCAGTTTCAGGTGTTGATGCTGTATTTCATCTCTGCCATTACTATATTCATCTCCTGGCCCTTTAAATCCTACACACTGGACCTTTAAACATGAAGTTGCTGCGGAATAGGCAAAATTTCTGATTTACAAATCAAATTGTTGCAATGCTAAACTCAGGCCTGCTCATCTACTCTACAATCTAATATCACATATCTTAATATTTTACTGTTCTCTTTTTCCTGTCCTGTGATGCTTGTAGCCTCCTTTTGTACTCTGATACTAATGACTGTAGTGTCTGTCTGCTGGCGAAGGATGCACTCCACTGACCATGATCCTCTCTCCCCTGTGAGCCCGCTAAGCCCAGTATAATTCATTCTGATACTGTTTCTGCTCTTTTGTCATTATATGCACATTTCTCAACTTACCAAAGATTTGTTTCTGGGCACTGACACACAATTCAATTACGCCAAGCACTCATGAGCTTTTCAGGCTTTTTAATTAATTAGTCTTTTTTATATCAAAGGACACAGTGGAGGTGACAGTGTGTTTGTTTACCTGCTCCTGTGTATGTGTGTGTGTGTGTGCGTGCGCGTGTGTGTGTGTGTGTGTGTGTGTGTGTGTGTGTGTGTGTGTGTGTGTATGTGCACGCTCATCTGTGATCTCAAGTGATTCACCCGAGCGCGGTGAAGACCGCTGTCTGACTGACTGTTTCCGCAGCATATTGATTTCACGATGAGCAGACGATGTCTTTGTGAGATTACCAGGGAGATGGGGGAAATTAGACTTTATCTCATAACAACACAAGATGAGGAATCATATGGTATGTTATCTGATTTTTTAGATCACTGCAAGTCGTCAATCCCGCTAAAACACAGATGACATGTGTGCTGTAGGCCCGCTCTTCAGGGTGATTCCCACACATACATTGTAAGAAACTGGCAAATCAAGTGCAAGATGGTAAAACAAAATAAAGATTTTAATCTAAATTGCAAATAGTAGCTTAAAGTTATGCAGAGATAGCCTGAAGGTTAGAGCCAGGCCTTTAATCCCATGTTGCCCTAGTAAACCTCCTCCGTGGCCACTATAGAAAAACCTGGTGATATTGCATATTTCAACCTGCAAGTAGAAGAATATAGCCCAAGCCGTGTGCTGCGCTTTCATGTAGAAATATTACCACAGATAGTGCTTTAAGTGACCAGCCAGCATTTCCACTTGGCTGCACCCTCTGATGCCACCTGAACAGAATTCAGTAGGAGCCTTCAAGCTCCTCATACATAATGTATTGCTGAAGGTCTGCTCAGTTTTCATGTTCTCCTAATTCATTTCACAAAGAGAGGGAGAGCTCTGCCAGCATACAGAGCACACAGGCTCCATCACGCCGTAACACTGTCAAATTAGGACTCACCACTTCACCACAGACGAGCAGTCGTGTTGCTTTTCGTTCGACGTCAATCTTTATCAAGCCGATACATATTGATCCGTAGGAGTCAGACTAATTCCTGGTATCACTCTGCCGATGTAAAGGTCATGATTTCCTGATGTATACTGTATTTTGCGGTTGTTTCCCTGCTGTCCTTCAGTGTGTTACAGATACTTGGGCATGTAAAAGGTCTTGAAAGTTAAAGGTGCAGTATGGAACTATTGACTGCCAGTTAAATTCCCAATACTCAGAATAACATATCACTAGAGTAACCACTAACTGCTGCTGTTAGCTGGTTAGCACAATGGCTGAGCTGCTAGCTGGGAGTTCGGAGTATTTACACTGCTAGCACAGGAGCTTTGGTCAGGATGGGCTGGGTCTAGCTGGATAGCATGCTAACTTCTTGAGCACAATACACAGATTTCATAACGTCAAAATTCTTACACACTTTGTTTTTTAGAACAGCCAGTGTCCGCACCAACGAGAGCTCGTCTCTCTCACAGACAACACTGCTCCTGAAACACCTCGTCAGTAGTCCCGCCTTTATGCCGTGACTTGTTGACATCACACCAGTGACACACATTTGCATAATTTAAATACCTATATATGCACAATGGATGTGAAGCTAACAGCAAGCTGAAAATACATCCGCGCCGCCAGGAAACAAGGTAAGTGGTGCTGGCTCAGGCGTGTGCAAGCTGACCAATCAGAGCAGATTGGGTATACAGGAGGGAGGGCCTTAAAGAGACAGGAGCTAGAACAGAGCGTTTCAGAAAGAGAGGGGATACAGTGCTGCTGTTTGAGAAAACTGATGTGTTTTCATAGCATTAAAGCATGTAAAACTATTTAAGCAGTAACCTGAAGCAAAATTAACAACGTGAAAATGAGCTTAATGTCTCTTTTACTTTCTTTTGTGGTGATCGTTACATTATTTTTAGTTTTAGTTTTCTATTTATCGTCTTTTGACATGTTTCAATCGATCGACTACGATGTTTGCCTTTATTTTCTAAAAGATTCTATTTAAAAAATAAATCACTAACCACAATACCAATAATATGCTAATTCTACCCCTTTGAGAGTAAACAACTTGATAAAATCAGCATAGCAGCAGAATTCTCCATGCTCTTTGTCTCCATGTTTCAGAGGCAGAAACTGATATTTATTAGCTTAACGCTCAGTGACAAGGCACACTGGCCTTGCCCTTCATTTTTCATGTTGCTTTCTCTTATTTCTTTTGTTGGGGTGATTTGATGTGCCATGATTGTCTTTTGTTTCTCTTCTGCTCACAGCATAAAATCATTCATGAAAATCAATCCAAACCTAACCCGCTCCTCTGCTTCTCAAAACGTAGCCTTCCGCTGACCTCAATAAATCGACCAGTGAGCGTCAAACATTTCAGTTAGTGCCCTTAAAGTGGCCTTTTCCGCAAACATAGTACTCCACTAAAGGGGGGCACTGTGTGTTTGTGCGCGCGTGTGTGTGTGTGTATGTGTGAGAGAGAGAGAGAGACAGAGAGAAAGAGAGAGGGGAGCAAGATTGTTGTAGTAACTACCATTGTAGCATAATACAATTATGGCCCATTGCCCATTATCATTTTAGTTTATGTTGTTTAAATGGGGAGATATCCTGTTCGGTCTGCCCTCTATCTGGGTGTCAAGTTAAAGAACAAAATCAGGAAGTCAAATGATATCTAGTTACTGATGCCTCTACTTTTGTGAGTAGTTTTTTCTAGCTGTGCAAGCAGCAGGGCTCTAGGGATGTCAATGTCTGATGGTTCAAACTGCAATATCTAAAATAAATATTGCCCTGAAATTTCACACAGCTGTCCAAGGGGCCCAGAAGATAACTTTAGTGACCCTCAGACTATTCCTGTGGTTCCACGAGAAGGGCACAGATGTCACTGATCCTGCAGGATGGACTGACACCACCTTTTGACATTTGTTGTTTCCAGAGTATGAATACTACTGACTTTGGTGAGCCCTTCCTTTTTTTTCCTCTAGCGCCACCGTGTGAGTCGCAAATATTGGATAGGTTGCTATGATATTTGGTACACACACTCATGTTAATTATAATACATTTGGTGTTGTTCCCACACTTAGTTTAATGACCAAATACCTTTAAAACCTAATGACATTCAAATTAGCTTCAGCTGCTGTTGCTTTGTTCATTACTAATTAGCGAATGCTAGCGTGCTAACACACTAAGCTGAGGTGGTGAACATCAGACGGCTGCAGGAATGAGTTGAGGTGAGTTAGCATTATAGCACTGTTGTCTTGTGATTCATGATACACAGATTTTAATGTTTATTTCTGCAACATAAAATATGTCAATACACTACTTGTGAATTTTGAAGCTTTTACGTACCGATACAAGGTGGCTGAACAGGACTACAGAGGTTCTCGGGGACATTGAACGTCACCGGAAACTCTCTAACTCACTAGTTTGTCTTGACAGTCGGACTTTACTTGAAAACCATTCTAACTCAATGTTTTCATCTCATCAACTGATAATTTTAAAGTTAAGTGTGGATTATATAGTGCTGTGGGAAGTTAAGTGGTGGTGATGATGTTTGTTCAACCTAACTTTAGCCTTTTACTTCCGGTGATAGAATGGGAGAAAGCACATGAATGCAGCATCATTACAGACATTAGCATTTAAATTAAAGCGTCCCATTACCCAAGTACAACCCCGTAGAGCAGCTAGCATGCCGATAAACACTTGAGAGGGGTCATTTTTGGTTTCAACACTTGGTTATCCTGTCCGCTTCAGGGTTAGTTCATTTCAGCCCCCTGCGCCCATGATGGGACAGTCCTGAAGGCTGGAACCTGTCCCAGTAATGCACTGGGCAACAGGCCTCTCCATTCCCCAGGATCTCATTGTAACATCTGCTGCTGCCAGTTATTCCCTTGTCCAAGGACCTCTGTACCCAGTGCAGAAGCTGGCATGTTAATTCACACCAGCTTCTACTTTACCTCCTATTCACCTGCTGCAGTTTGTTTGCATAGTCCTCTCCATTACCCTCTGCTCACAGTCCGCAGATATTATCTGATCTCGATTTGTAATCCACACATGGCACAAAAGCGGCGAAGAAATCAGAGCTCTGCATCTCTATTGAATCACCTTTTAGCACCTGTTCCTGCGGAAGGTCAGGTGCCTCTGAAGGGCCAGCTGCCGGAGAGAAACAATGGAGATGAAAAAGACTGCGAGCTAAGAAGGCCCCTCCGCCCCCCTACATTGTTATAGAGAGCAGCGGCCTTCACCGCCGACACTGGATGACATTTTGTTTGTCATACCATAAAAGGCTTCACATATTAATCTATCACATAAGTCACAGGGCTAAGCGAGATCAAAACATTCATCTTTTTGAAAAAAGTCTGGAAACCCAAACAAGGCAGCTCGAGGGAGAGTTCCAGCTAAACACCAAACTGTGTACTTATATGGACTGTACAGTTAAAGCAAGAACAGAGGATTACAGTAAATATAATGGAAAAGAAATTATGGCAGGACGTGACTTTCTCTGTGCTCAAGACTCGTTTTAATGGAACATAATGATGTATGTACGCCCAGACAGCAGATCCCAAGGACAGTCGTTTCAGTATTACATTCAAGCAAAACAGGAAAAGGGAAGAAAACTAAAAATGTAAGAATAAAAGAAAAAATAGTGTAGTATGTAGACTAATTTCTTTTTATAATAAATAGACATAATACAGATTTGTGTTGGCCTGAAATAGAATAAAACATTAAATTGTATTACGCTGTGCCATGTAATGACACACCATTTGCAAATTGTGTGTGTGCACAGTAGTTTAGCAAATTCTGCATCTGAACACTCACTACAATATGACCCCACAAACTGTATGTGAAATAGGACAAGAGCGACAGATATTCACTGAAGGCTTGTTTTTCTTGCATCTGGCTGTATGGACATCAGTGTGTGTGGTGGGGGGTGGAGGCAGCTGAAAGCCTGGGAATGCCTACAAAAAAAAAAGAGGCAGCGAGACGAGTGAGAAGGAGAGAGGGAGGTCTTTTGGCCACTTGTGGCCTTCACAACCCAGGCACAAATCATAGAGGGACATGGCAATCTGAGTGACAGATGAACAATGCTCCCATTTTGCAGCCCCCTGTGAACAGGCCCATCTATCACAGGAGGGGAGATTAATTCAATTCATCAGCTTTTTGTCTCCTTGGGCCCCCTAATGCCACCTGATATTGCTCAAAGGGGGCTTATAAATGTTTGTGGACTTGAACTGAGCCTGCTTGCTTGACACTGAATTAAAACATTACTCTTTACTCTTTGCGGTACACTAGTTTTTTGCCAACAGCCTGCCTGCCAATTCTGCCATAATTCTGATCAAGATGAATTCTTATGAAGGGGAAAATGCTTGCCAAAGGGGGCGATTACATAAAGTGGAGTTTACAAAGTGAGAAGAGCTTTGGTGATAAGAGGGGGCTGCTGGGTACAGAGGAAAATACTGTCAAAGTTTCAGAGAAAAAATCTCAATCGTCAACTTTTATCCAGATCTTCTGAAGGCGCAGAAGAAACAGACACCATGAGGCCTATTAGCTTTATAGTGTCAAGGACTATTCACACAATGAGCAATCTAGATAACTTCATTCAACAAGTCTGGCCTGTTAAATCTTTGCTGGCTAACTCAACAATACTCTTATTTAAAAAAATATATATATTACACAAACATGTTAGAAATATTAATGATGCAAGAGGCCAAAAACTACTGATTATCCATGATCAGGGCAGCCAAAAATAGGGCCCACATGCCAAAGTTGGCCCACTGTAAGGTTCAATTTGGATGTTTCTAGTGAAAGAAAAATATTTATTTATTTGCAAAAAATGCAATAATGTGTGCCGTTTTATTTTTGTGAGAAAAAAATGCTCTTTACATATGTAGAGATCCCTAATTATTTATTTTATTGTCTCATCTGAGCATGGTGGGCAGAGTGACACTGCACCGGGATACTAGTACAATTCTACATCTCAATAATACATTACAACACATTAGGTGCTTGAATTTGGCCAATTGCGCACTATTATGTTTCAGTTTTGGCCCTCGAAGGGAAAAACGTTTGGGGACCTCAGTTTAGATAATTGATCCAAAATAACATTTCAGCATCTTTATCATTTTTCAAAGTTGCGTTCTCAAAAACATAAAATGCATAAAGGACCAAATAAATCTTATTTGAGGATGGACTCAAGAAATCTATGATGATAATCCCAGATTAGTGAGGGGACACAAGGCCCAATCCGCTCGTGTCACATTAAATCATTACAAAGTGTGAGTTTGATGTATAGGGAGATACAGGGCTTACATATGTACATTCTATTCAAGTGGATCTGTGGAGCACGAGACACAACACAATGATGGCGGTGACCTCTAGTGGCCATCACTTTAACTGAAAAGGATTTATAAGAAATAAAAGAAGCTGTTTCTAGAAAATGAAACCAAAGCAAAGTCCCATCTGTTCACTTATTTAAAACAAGTTTGGTTTTGAAAGGCTTTTAAAGAGACTTCATATGTGATTAGGAACTCCTGCCATTTTCAAGATGAGAAACACTTAAACATGGAGAGTACCTACCTTGTGTGATGTTTAAACACATGTAAACATGCTTTTCTGGACATTCATAGCACAAGTATACTTACAGAATGCATAAAAAGACTTTTGTTGCTTTACCTTTTTTGTGTATCACGTATATATAAAAACACAAGTCACACAGTGTACATGTCGATTTTTCTAACTTCTCTCCCTCATTCACCCATCATGCTCTTACCCTGGAATACAGAACAAATAACACTGCCTACAGTGTAAAAATGGCACTTTACAGTCAGCCATCAGTGACTGAAGGTGTAGAGGCCAAAATAGATTGAGGGTATTGAAAAAGGAGCCCAACATAAGAGTTGAATCTATAGAGTCCTGAATGCATTTACTGGTCCTAGTATTGCATGATTGAACCCTGACGTTTTAATTATTCAGGTGGTCCACACAGTGAAACGTCATTTCTTCCAACCCATTAGGATTCTTCTGAAAATACCTCTTAGACAAATATGTCTTTGGGCAATTAAGCAGCTTCTGATCTTAAATTGTCTCAGGGGTTTCTCCCCTTTAGTGCCGTAAGGCTGGCACGTCCACCAATATCCAGACAACAAATAAGATAAAGTCTCTTTTACATTCACTTCTCATTCCTTGGGTCGTGTCCCCCTAATTTCTGATGTACTTTCAGTCCATTTGTATGAAAGACAAGCTGTCCAACACCTACAGTCCCATTTCCTTTTGACTCAGTCAGAAAAACATGAGACTTCTTGAGAACAGTTTCAGCACAATGCTCAGTTTATTTTTTACTGATAAACCTCCCTCTGAGGCTTATAATGAATCCTGCCGCCCCTCCAGACACACATGTAATAGGTCACGCTCAGAGATCCCACTATAGACACCAGCAGGATGACTGCGACCAGGACGATTTTCCACACCGCTGATTCTTCCACATCATCCGAATCTAAAAACAGGGAATAAAACACTCAGTGAATGAACGGGAGGCCATTGACAATCACATCATAATGCTCTGGATCATTAATCCACGACTGCGTCCAGCTCACCTTGTTCTTTCATAACATACGGCTCTGCAGTGGTCAGTAGGATGTGGCCCTCCGTCACCACTTCAACAACTTCCGGCGGGCTCACGGGCCACATGCTGTCCTCAAATGACAGTCCATCATCGTCTTCATACTGTGGGCTCTC